>NC_092417.1:118061074-118361074 GCF_040894005.1 Engystomops pustulosus | reverse complement strand
CCGAATCCGCCGGGTTTTCGTTCGTCCACGCCCCCAGATTTCCGTTGCGTGCATGCCAGTGCCGATGCGCCACAATCCCAGGGCGATTCAGGGGAAATCGGCGCAAATCAGAAATATTCGGGTAACACGCGAATCGGGCCCTTAGTAAATGACCCCCAATGTGTTACATGGGGCAGAGAACTCTGTGAAGGAGAAAGGAACACCCTCGATGACATCTGCAGATCTGTAAGCCAATCAGCGACCCGCAGGCTTATGTGATATCACACAGCCCTATAAAAACTGTCAGCCATTTGCCAGCTTGGCATTTCACACTGCATGTGCTGTCTGTAGCGTCTAGCTGGTTTTACTGTACTGTGCTGTAGTGATTTCTGCTCCAATCCCAGGGTGTGCGTTTAGGGGGATATGTATACCCCAAATAGCAGTTGTTTTTTTTACTGAAGCAACTAGGAAGAAATCTGTTTTATATGCACACAGCTGCTGTAGTGATTTCTGGACCTCTCCCATGGTGTGCGTTTTGGGCTATCTGTATAACACAAATTACAATATTTGTTTGTTGCTAAAGTTGAGAGCAAGAAATATATGTCAAATCCATGTAGTTTAGAGGGTGATTTTCACTCCAATTTCAGGGTGTCCTTTGTGGGGTATTTGTATAACGCAAATTTCCATACATTTTTGTTGCTAAAGTTGATAGCAAGAAATATGTGTCAAATCCACGTAGTTTATAGCGTGATTTTCACTCCAATTACAGGTTGTCTGCTGTGGGGTATATGTATAATGCAAATTTCCATACTATTTTGTTTCTAAAGTTGAGAGCAAGAAATATGTGTCAAATGCATGTAGTTGATTAACCACTATGTCAGACAGAAAGGTGGCAGGTGGAGCAGGCACAGGTCGCAGCACAGTAAGGGGACGTCGCAGCAGGGGTGACTCTGTGAGGCCAGAACTGCTTACAGGCTCTCTGCAGCCAGGAAATACTTGCTTTTTAACATGTTTCGTCGAATCAAATTTTTCCAAAAAATTTGGCGAATCAGGTAGAATTGAATTTCAACAAATCCGCCCATCTCTAGTTAGGACTTTTGTGGTCACATGGAAGAGCACTATTCTCTCTTTGGGTACATAATTTGATAGCCCAATGCCCAGGAGCACCAAGTCCCGTGATAATTTATTAGTCACACCTAGGGAGTCAGTCAATAATGATTATATTTGGTTCCAGAACCTGGCGATGATTGGAGACTCCCAGAAGATGTGCATCATTGTACCTCTCTCTGTATACAACTCCAGCACAATGGTTTTGGATAGATTTTTGCTAATCTGGCAGGCATATAATACCACTAATATAATACCTTCCTTTTAGTCTTCATATGCGTTGCACACTTAGATAACCTTTTTGTGATCCTAAAGGTGGCTTCCCTTTCCTCTGTGCTGATTGGCATTCTTAAGACTTTCTCCCATTTGTTGAGGTGTGTGTTTATAGGATTCACCTCTGCCTCAATTATGGCTTTATACGCCAGACTAACCTCTTTGATAAGCTTATTAGGGTGTAAAAAGGCCCTACTGAATAGAGAGCAGCTAGTATCTTCCGATATGGATGGAATATCCAAAATAAAGTGACAAAGTCTCAGATACTTGTAGAAATCCTGTTTTGGTATCTGATATTTCAAGCTTATTTCTGAAAATATGTTCTCGATACTTCTCACCCAAAGATACCCAGTAGAGGAAATTCCCATGTCTATTCAATTACTCAAATATACGTCTTACAAAAAATGACCTATCCATTTACATGGAAAGTCTTTTATTTTTAGGCATAGGATATATTTTTTAGCTCCGTTGACACAATTAGCAATGATGGAGTCGTTAACGACTTACCTATAGCAAATGCCCATAGGTGCACTGCCATTGATCCTTTCCCTGATGTGTAATTTTCTATTTGCACCCAATGTTTGGGGGAAACCTGCAACAGCCACTGCCTGGCTTGCTCTAATAATGTCGCCAGCCCACCTTCCTGTTGTGGTCGATACAAAATCTTAGCTGCTACTGTACCCTTGGTCTTCCCTGCAGCCAAACACATTTGTTTACCACTCTTTGCAGTTTTTTAAGGAAGGATTTTGGTTTAAAAATTCGCAACGTTTCTATAAATGTAGGTAATCTTTGGAAGCAGCATCATTTTTATTGCAGCTCCTTCTCCAACCCATGGTATTTGGGCCTTGGCATACAGATTTAAATCTTTTTTAGCCTAAGCTAAAAAGGGAGCATAATTCTTTTGGAAAAGCTTCCTTGTAGGAAAGGCTAACTGTATGTCCAGGTACAGTAAAAAATCAGATGCCCATTTAAAGGGGAATGATAGTTTAAGTTGTTCCTCCACTTGAGCCGGAATGTTCATTGCCAGGATCAGTGATTTTCCAACATTTAACTTGTAATAAAAAATTTTTTTAAACCATTCCAGTATGTTAGTGATAGCATCCAAGGAACACTGCAATGACCACATCGTCAGTGAATAAGCCCATTTTGTATTGTATTGTTTCTGCTAATGGTTCCATAACCAATGTGAAAACCAAATGCGATAAATAACACCCTTTTGTTCCGTTTGTTATGTTAAAGGATTTAAAAGAGCATCCAGCAATTGAGACATAGGCAGATGATAGATTGTATAGTGGCATCACTCCTAGAATTTTTTTAGTATTTCCTCAAGATAACCCCAATGAACTTGATCGGACGCCTCCTCCGCATCCAAGGAAAGAAGCAGAGAAGGCTTTCAAGTCCACGCCACAAAAACAACTAGGTTGATAAATCTGCATGTACCATCCGTAGAGACCCTCCCCCAGTCAAAGCCCACCTGTTCTTGGTTTGTGAGCCCCAGCAGGAGAAGGGCCATCCTATCTGCAGTGATTTTGGAATACAATATCAGGTCCCTATTTAGAAGGGAGATGGGGTGGAAATTTGGAGATCTTTACCTTGTTTGGATAGAGGCCTTAAGCATCTCTTTTGGAATAATACTCGTTGTTTGGATGGAATTAAATACTAGGTGTGGGATTAGGTGTATGTACTAGGTGTGGGATTAGGGTGGGCACGTATTCCTTAAAGTAATCATTGGCAGGCCATCTGGCCCTGGGGCCTTGTTCCTTTTAAAGGCTTTTATTGCTCCAGCGACTTCGGGAACCAAAATTAGTAATAAAATGGACTCACTGTCATGGGTGCCCCTGCGACGCTTGTCTCAGGTCGCAGGCACACTTGTGTACCTCCGTGTGGGCCGCTGCACTTGCCACGTGACTCACCTCACCAGAATCCAGCAGCGTCTCCCTTAGCTCCCTGTGCGCGCCTGCTCTGTCAGTTTTAAAGGGCCAGAGCACCAATAATTGGCCCCTTCCTGTCTTCCTTGGTGGATCTTTGTGCCTCTCAGCCTTAGATAAAGCTTTGTTCCCATGTCCTTTGCATTTATATTGATTTCCCGTTGTGACCGCGGATCCGTTCCTAACTACGCTTCTCTGCCGCCCGTCCTGACCCCCTACCTGTCCCCGACTACGATTCTGCCTGATTTCTATGTACCTCACCTTGGCTGCCACTGCGGACTAAGCCTTTTTGGAGACAGAGTGTGAAAGGTACTGTGTGACATGGACTATTATTTTTCTCTATTTTCTCCTGTGCCATCTTTTCAGCTTGGTTTGATATATCTTGTATTTTAATTGGTTTACTTAGCTATTTGCAGTTGGTAGGCTCCTATTGAATATAGTTATCTTTACAGATGGATCCTGCTAAGCTGTCTGCCGTGCTTGAGTGGCCTCGCCCAGTAGGTTTACATGCTATACAGAGATTTCCGGGCTTCGCCAATTATTACCAGAAATTTATTCCACATTTTTCCTCTCTTGTATTTCCTATTGTGGTGCCGACCAAGAACGCCAATCCGAGACTCTGGCCTCCGGCAGCTGAAGAAGCTTTCTCTAAGCTAAAGTCTGCCTTTGCCTCTGCTCCAGTTCTCACACGACCTGATACTGAGAGACCGTAGAGGTCGATGCCTCATTCTTTGGTGCTGGAGCCATTCTCACCCAGAAAGTGCCCAAAGGTCAAACCATCACCTGCGGCTTCTTTTCAAAAACCTTCTCCGCTTCAGAGAGGAATTATTCAATTGGTCATCGGAAACTTTTGGCCATAAAGCTAGCCTTGGAGGAATGGCACTATCTTCTGGAAGGAGGTCATCATTCGGTCTATATCTACACTGACCACAAGAATCTCCTGTACCTCCAGACCGCTCAGCGTCTCAATCCTCAACAGGCTCGTTGGTCTCACTTCCTTTACCAGTTCAACTTCTTGATTCACTTCCGTCCAGCCTAGAAGAATGTCAAAGCTGATGCCCTCTCTCGTGCCTCTGATCTTGTTGGGGAAGAACCAGCTCCTCCGGAACTTGTGATTGTTGCAGCTTCCACCGACCAGCTCTTCAGAAGTGGATACTAACTTGAGGACACTGCTCTCATGTGGCTGGGCACCCTGGGGTGCAGAGGTCTATTGCTCTCATATCTAATGGCCAGATCTGGTCAAGAACATTCGAGATTTTGTGAGTTCCTGTGCTTCCCGTGCTGTAACAAGTCTTCATGTCTTAAGACAGCAGGTCTACTCCTACCGTTGCCGATACCCACTTGGCCGTGCACTCACATAGCAAAGGATTTATTACAGATTTCAAATCTTCCTCCGCTAATACAGTCATCTGGGTATTAATGTATGGGTTCTCCAAGATGTCCCACTTTGTGCCTCTGCCTTGTCTACCGTTGGCTCCATGTCTTGCCAGCTTGTTCTTTCTTCACATCTTTAGGCTTCATGGGCTTCCTCAACACATCGTCTCGGACCAAGGGTCCAGTTTCATTCCAAGTTCTGGCGTTCCCTGTGCAGCGAACTGCAAGTTAAGCTAGACTTCTCTTCTACCTATCATCCGCAGTCTAACGGACAAGTGGAGAGGGTCAACCAGACTCTAGGCTGCTACCTACAGCACTATCTATGGTTTCTGCTCATCAGGACGATTAGACTACCCTCTTACCTTGGGCAGAATTTTCATATAATTCTCTGAATCTGCTGGTGCCGCTTCCTTCATTGTTGTCTTCGTATGACATCCAAGCCCACCGCTTCTGTGGAGGAATTGGTTCAGGACCTCAGATCCATCAGGGAGCAAACACGGCATCTCTACTTTGGGCATCCGCCCGCACCAAGACCCAGGCTGACAAGAGATGCAGGTCTCTTCCAGTCTTCTCCTCAGGTGCTAAAGGGTGGCTGTCTTTAAGATATGTCTGGCTGAAGATTCCCAGCTACAAGCTTGGTCCTCGCTATCTGGGTCTATTTGAAGTGCTGAAACGCATCAACCCCGTGGCCTGTAAGCTGCGCCTTCCTCCCACCATGCACATCCCAAACTCCTTCCATGTCTCCCTTTTGAAGCCAGTCATCCTGAACCGCTTCTTCAAGCAAGTACCACTGCCAGCTCCTGAAGCGGACTCCCCTGATGTCTGTGAGGTGAAAGAGTTCTTGGGCATGAAGTCAGTCAGAGGGAAGCGGTTCTTTCTTGTTGACTGGAAGGGGTTCGGGCCAGAGGAAAGGTCTTGGGAGCCAGGAGACAACATTTTGGACCACTCTGTTCTTCATAGATTCCTTCACGCCAAGAAGAGGGGGAGGCTGAAGGGGGGGGGGTACCGTCTCTGTAACCTTTGTACCTCCGTGCGGGCCGCTGCACTCGCCGCGCGACTCACCTCGCCGGGATCCAGCGGCGTATCCAGCTGGACCCACATAGGGTGCGCACATCCTAGGCACTGACAGATTTAAAGGGCCAGCGCACCTGTAATTGGCGCTGGCCAGATGCCCTTCTTGTTAAATTCCCAGCGCCTTCCTTTCTTCCATGCCAGATCTTTGTGCCTCATAGCGTTAGAAAAAGCTTTGTTCCCATGTCCTTTGCGTTTATAGTGATTTCCCGTTGTGACCCAGGATCCATTCCTGAGTATGCTCCTCTGTTGCCTGCCTTGACCTGTTGCTATGTCCCCAACTCTGATCCAGTGCTGCCTATCCTGACCTCCTGCCTGTCCCCGACTATAATTCTGCCTAACGTCTACATACCTCGCCTTGGTTGCCACTGCGGATAAAGTCGCACCTGTGGAACGACCTGGTGGTACCACGCCGCAGCAAGTCCAACCCACTTTGCGGCAGGCTCTGGTGAAAACTGGGTGACACTTAGACTCCAGTCCCAGGTGTCGGCTTACGTCATTGTCCGCAGTGGTCCAGTGGGTTCACTATCCCTGGAGCCTGATACTCAGTTGTGTTTCTGTTAAAGCAGGCAGGTTAACCCCTTCTAAATATGCATTAATAGCTGGTTGTGTAGGTTGGTTCACTGTTAAGTTGTTTTTTAAATTATATAAACTAGCATAATAATTAGCCATAACTTCCGCCATTTGCTGATGATCAAACACCTTTCCTGACTTTTCAGAAATCAGATATGGAATCATTTCTTTTTACTTTACTAGCCTTATTTCCCGAAGCATAGTGGGAAGCTTTCATTTTAAGCATTGCCTTTTCAAATTTATATGCATCTAGTAATTTTAGCTGATGTTGTAGCTCGCTAATCATCCCTGCTCTATGGGGGCAGTATGTGTCTTTGTTAAGCGCATGCAGAAGTGAGAGTCCAGACGTAATGTGTGATCTCTTTTCTTCACTTATTTTCTTGTGTGCTGCTGCTATACTCCTAAAAATGTCCTCTTATGTTCATTTTATGTGCACACTAGTAAATCCGATGCTATGTTCTCTTTGTTGTTTTCTTTAAAACATTGTTTAAAACACTGGTTCGCCTGCAGTGTTGGCATGTGTGCCGCAGTGTAAATATTCCCTGGCTACTGTTAGGTGTCCCGGGTTCTCGGACTGGAGCATGGGAGAGGTATGAGTGCACTCTTGGTGTTGGAGAAGATACTTTGGAGGATTGCTAGGAGGATGCTGAAGATTCCGCCTGCTGTGAACCCGGCTACTGTCTCTAGAGCTTCCGGTGCCATTTTGAGTCTTTGTGGAAGGGTATTTAGCTGGCCCCATCTTTTTTCTTGCTTTGCCCATCGTACCAGCAGGTTGTATGGTGTTTCTCCTTAAGCTGGGGATCAGATTCACCTTTGCTGGGTGCCACTTAGTGTCACTTTATGGGTCTTGGAGCAAGGAGCGCAGTCACACACATCTCACTCCATGTGCTGCTGGCCACACCCCCCACAGATAGGTATTTTTAATGTTAGGCTGCTTTCTTTAATTACTAGTCCTATAGTAGATCAGTATCTTTATTTGTGAACATACCCAACCAAGTTATATCTTCCATTTTATTATTTGCTAAGCCGAAACGTTGCAGTGGTCACCTGAATAAAAGTATACAATTTTGGATGGAATCTTTGAGTGCTGCCATTTTTACTTAGTTTGTGTATATATTTATATATATATATATATATATATATATATATATATACTCGAGTATAAGCCTAGTCTTTCAGCACAAAAAATGTACTGAAAACCCAAACTCGGCTTATACTCGAGTAAAAAAATATATCAAAACTCATCTTTCTGGCTTCCCCCACTGCTGGCTATATACTGGGGGGTATGGGCTGGCAGGATATATACTGGGGGGCAGGTGCTAGCTATATACTATGGGGCAGGGCCCAGCAGGGTATATACTGGGGTGGCTGTGACCAATGCATTTCCCACCCTTATACTAGAGCTTATACTAGAGTCAATAGCTTTTCCCAGCTTTTTGTAGTAAAATTAGGGGACTTGGCTTTTACTTGGGTCGGCTTATACTCAAGTATATACGGTATGTATATATATATATATATATATATATATATATATATATGTGTGTGTGTATTTTATATATATCAAAAAGCATCCAACAGCACAAGCAACCACAGTGGGTGCACACCTTTATGGACCTGATCAATTGATCAATCCATCAATAAATAAAACCAAATAGCAGCAGTACACTAATAGTTCAATAGAAAAATATGTGGTTACTTTATTCACCCAGAGCGAAAAATCCTTTTGTAATATTTTTCTATTAAACTATTGGTGTGCTGCCGTTCATTGGAAACTATGGCCCGAGTAGCAGTGTATCTACAGGAGAAGTAGGAAAAATCCAGTTTCATAATTTTAATGCACAGCTGCGTGGTCCATTACCGTGGATTATTTCTGGTCTGTTGAGTTCTAATGCAGCTAATCTGCAGCTACAAGCACTGCGGTGAGCACAGATCCTATAATATAACCATCTGCAAACACATGAACCTAACTTGTTTATGTTTCTTGGAAGCGTTCAGGCCACCCTGCTGAATGCTGACTGCATTTATTTACCATGTTGATTTCTATTAGATATCATTAGGTACACAATAATTATTATAATTATGTGCAATGCTTAGGCTACCCTGTGAATTAACAATCCCCCTTTTCTACTCAACTCATAATTGCCGCAGCTTCACGTTACAACAAAATCTAATTAGATTTCAAAAATCTGACTGTTTTTGAGGTGCCGGAAATATGTAAGTGATTATTAATGAAGCAAATACTGTGTGTGTTATGATGAACCGCTGGGGTTATACTAACAGGTAGAATTAGATAATAAAGGAAAGAAAATTCTTATCATCTGACATCACTTCACTATGCTAATACAACATGAAATATTCCAGAGTTTCAGTTAGCTATTCAAACATGCATGAAACTTACATGTGTCCCTATAATGTGCTCAGTCCTACAACTTTATATGACAATGTTATGGATCGCTATGTGCAGGATAAAGAAATGTTTACTAATATTTAATGAATAAATATTACATTAAATAGAATTGATAGTTTGCCAAATTGAATTTAAATGTGCAGAAAAAAGGTCTCTGATCCCGCAGCATCAACTGTATTGAAAAGTCAAGTGTGAGTATTATACACCAAGTTACAAAGACATATACAATGTCACTAGAGATGAGCGAGTATACTCGTCCGAGCTTGATGCTCGTTCGAGTATTAAGGTACTCGAAACGACTTGTTGCTCGGACGAGTATTTCCCCTGCTCGAGATCGAGCATTTAATTAAAAAAACACAGTGAAGAACAATGAAGAATAGAATAAAAACAGTGAACACAGTGACCACAGGATCATTTAAGTGAAAAACACAGTGAAGAATACAGTGAAGAATAGATTACAGATGTTCGGCACATCTGCTTACTTGTCGGGAGATACGCGCGGAACGGTTCGAACAAAATAGTATGTGAAGGACAATATATATGTGTGAAGAACACATTGAAGAACACGGGGAGCAGCACAGAGACACCGGGGAGAAGCACAGAGACACCGGGGAGCAGCACAGAGACACCGGGGAGCAGCAGCACGGAGACACCGGGGAGTAGCAGCAGGAGACACATCGGGGCAGCAGCGCGGAGAGACATTGGGGCAACAGCGCAGAAAGACATCGGGGCAGCAGTGCGGAGAGACATCGGGGCAGCAGTGCGGAGAGACATCAGGGCAGCAGTGCGGAGAGACTTCAGTGGAAGAAGAGGAGCAGATCCCGGGACAGCGTATCTCCCGACAAGTAAGCAGATGTGCCAAACATCTGCAATCTATTCTTCACTGTGTTTTTCACTGCGTTTTTCACTTAAATGATCCTGTGTTCACTGTGTTCACTGTTTTTATTCTATTCTTCACTGTTCTTCACATCTGCTAACTTGTCGGGAGATAATATACGCGCGGAACAGTGAAGAATAGATTGCAGATGTTTGCATACATCTGCTAACTTATGAGAAGACATTCTTTTTTAATTAAATAACACATTTTATTCCCGAACCATGGTCCCTTTGAAAAATGCTTGAGAAATTATACTACCAGTGCAATCCAGTACAACAGAATCTATGTAAATGAGGATTCTAATTCCATTATCTGAAATATAATCACCCTGGTATTGATGTTACTGCAAGGTTTGGTTGTTAATAAATTAATCCTTCACTTAATCTGTTATATTTTTCAGTATCACTACATTAATTTATAGTTGATTGATGTTCACTAACTAATATTTGCCATTTCCTAATAGTATGTGTAGGTAGGTTCCAATAGAACATCTTCATACATACAGATTTGTGATCTTCTATTACATCAGTCCATTTACTCATGCATGCCGCAGTAGAAACAGGAACAATGACTGAGCATTTAATACAGAGCATGATATCGGATGGATACCCTTAATGTTGTTATCTTTTCATCTGGAAAACGTATCACCAGTAGTATTGTTCAATCAGCCATATGCTAACACATTGAAAAGGGGATATAAATTCTTGTAGTACAATTTTCACTATAATCGACTATGAAAATGGCTAAATTATATCTACAGTAAACAAGAGCTGTGGTAAGAGGGAAGGATGTGTGACATTCAGAGACTAAGAATAAAACTTTGTGTTTTCATGAAGAAACTAAGGATGTAGAAACCACAACGTTCAGATCCCACAGAATTAAGTGACCTCCTTAAATACATACAGTTACATATAAGACAGGTTCTTAAGGTTTGTACTTAAGTTGAATTTGTAAGTAAGTCGGAACTGTATATTTTATAAAATCCAGACAAAAATGCATTTTGTCCCTGTGACAGAAAGACTATGGGCATGTTATCAGAGCCCCTCCGTGCTGTAGGTGCATAGGCTGAAGAATATTTCCCCTTCCCACTGTGTACTCACTGCTGCTGAGATTACAGGTAATGGAAGGGGAGACTGAAACCTGCTGCTGCAGTGTAACAACAACTTGTAAACCCAGAGCATAAAGGGCCCATAGCACTGCAGGCTTATTAGCATAATCTTTAAAGTTTTTTTTTAGAAGGAAGGGGGCCCTGAATAATAAATCATGCTGGGTTTTGATGGTAGATTCTTTAAAGGGAACCTGTCACCAGGAGAGCCATTTTTAGCACACCCCAGTCCCCACAGAGCATAGTACATACACTGCCAAAGTGTTTTTGTATAAAAAATAGGTTTTACAGAAAAAAAGATATATTGTATTGTACCTTGCTGTGTAACTAGGCACTTGTCCACTGGGAGTGGACCTTTTCAAATAAATGAATAACTTCACTCACTCGGGATTGGCTGTAGAGGAGCAGGGGGCGTTGCTAAGAAAGTGATGGGTGTTTTCATATATTTGAAAAGGACACATGGAGGAGTGGTTTACCAAGGGTGGGGGGAAACTGCTCCTTTCCAGCCACTCCCAGTGGCCCATAACATATCTTTTTTTTCTGTAAAACCTATTTTTTTACACAAAAACACTTTGGGGGAGTGCTAAAAATGGGTCTCCTGGTGACAGCTTCCCTTTAAGTCAATTTTATAAGGGAAGAAGCCTGGTCAGTATTTTAAATCAGTGTTTAAAGCCAAAAGGGATCCTTAATAAGGAGTGATTTACAGTGATTTTTTTTTGGAGCTCCTTTAACATACAATGTGCGACACAATTCTGGCGAGTCACAGTAATAAACATGGTGCACGGTCCAAATTGGCACCGAAACGTCCCTTTATGTGGAGAATTTTGTGTGCAGCTGCCACACAAAACTGGCGCAATTACACCAGAAATATTAATAAATAAATGTGCAAGCAGTTTGCAAGTTCTTTTCAGTTCAAAGTTAGACAGAAAACTGGTACAAACACTTTAATAAATGTGGGCCAATGAATGTAACAGCAGTGTGCATGTCTGTTCTGCCACTACATTAATTTGGGCTACAAAGGACCCCCACAATCCCACCACTGGCACCCCCAACCGGACAATCCATTTAATGCCGCTGCCCTTTACTGTTTTTTTGCCTTTTACTATCAAAATCCAGAACTTTTTTTTATTTCTCCATTTACAGAGCTGTATGAGGCTTGTTATCGGAGGGACAGAAACTCCCTATTAACACCATTTAACATTATATGGAATGTGCGGCAAAGCTGGAAAAAAATTCAAATGCAGTAGAAATCACAAAAATGCAATTGCTTCATTTTCTAATGTATTTGTTTTTACTGCAATCACTGCTCGGTCCAAAAGACACATCCCTTTTATTCTTTGGGTCAGGACTGTCCAATTTATTTTTATGTTTCTTATGTTTTGATACCATTTAAAAAAAAAAAATTCAGAAAAAATTATGCACGCCATATTCTGACATCCATATCTTTTATATATTTCCATGTACAGACCTGTGTGATGTGCCATTTTTTGCAGAACAAGCTGACATTTTCATTGCTGCCATTCTTAGGACTGTTTGATGGTTACAATGTTCAGTACGGGATAAGCAGTTAAGTATTCTTATAGATCAGGCATTGGGGTATACATAACATGTTTAAGATTTCAGTGGAATACCTCACTATCTGTCATTTGTTGTTAGATCATTTGTGTATAGTAACATTAGGTAACACTTTTATGTGGAACCTCATTTCTGCTACATATGCTCCCCATGTTTCCCCTCTCCTCCCAAAGCCCCCCTCTTGGTCCCTCATATAGTCAGCTAGCCTCTCCTCACATAGACCCTCATTCACTCAGCCCTCATGTTCTCCACCTCCTCATTTGCTAAGCCCCACCTCATGCTCTTCCCATTCATTTCAGCCCCCCCTCATTAATATCTTAGTTCCCTTCATGTTTTCCTCCTCCACATTCAGATAGCCCCCCATGTTTTATCCCTCTTCGCTCAACTTGACAATGTTCCGCCCTCTTCAATTTTATCACCCTCATGTTCTCCCGCTCTTCAATAAGTTAACCCCCTTATGACCCCCTTTCTTCACTCAGTTAGCCCCCTCCTATGTTCTCCCCCACTTCATTTACTTAGTGTCCCTCATTTTCTCCTCCGCTCATATTCAGGTAGCCCCCCTTATTTTCTCCCCCTCCTTATTTAACCCAATTATGTTCTTTCCCCTCTTCATTAAGTTAACCCCTTTATTCAGTTAGACCTCCCCTTCATGTTCTCTCCCTCCACAATCTATTAAATCCCCTCATGTTCTCCCACTCTTCACTCAGTTAGGCCCTGATGTAACCCCCCCTCTTCATTAATTTAACCCGCTTAATTCTGTTAGACCCCGCCCATCATGTTATCCCCCCTCTTTATTCAGTTAGCCCCCTCCACTCTGTCATTTCAATCTACAGACTGCTGCATGCACAATGTATTTTCCCTGCAGGTCATGTGATCATGGCATAATCATAATTATTTTACCCTTAAGGGTAATCTCCTGGGACCAGAATAGTCTGCCACACCACTCAGATTCTGTCCTGCAAGAGTTAATACTCTGGACCTGTAATTGCTTGCTCCTTCCACCTGAGGCAGGGCCTAGTTTCCTATAAGTGCCCAGTTTATCCTGGACTCCTTGCTGTTTTTTTCTTTCTCCTGTGATCTCTAGTTTCAGTCTCTAGTTCAGTCTTAACCGTTTATCTAGTGGTGGTGGTTGTGCAGTTGCTGGGCAGGTGCTCAGACCAATTCCTCTGAAAAAACCTTGTGCTCTGATAATGTTCTTGCTACCATTGATAATGGACCATTGCCCCCTCCCAATCTCTGTGGGAATGGTGAGGGTCCGGTGGCCCCTCTTAAAAAGGGGTCCGTGCCAAAACGCCGCACTATCTGCAGGGCCTAGTTTCTTTTGCTGTTTATCTACAGGAATTTTCCTGTTGCATGACAGCAAGAATACAGCTAGCAGAGATCTAGAAAAACTGTTAAGAATTGATAGAGAAAGTATATTGGAAATTTGTATAACTTGTTATTAAAGAAACAGTCTCAATTATTCGCGGGAATGTGCTTTAAGTGGACAACCCCTAACCCTTTCACTACCTGGAAATTTTGTCGTGTTATTAGCCAGAGCAATTTTTACAATTTTGACTTTTACAAATAAATTACAGCAAAGAGAATTATACTAAACCCCAACAAACCATATATTTTCTAAAAGCAGACACTTGCCCCATTTTTAAAAATGGCATTAAAGAGTTTAGAGATGGGCTAAAATTTTATAAGAAATACATAAAATTTGACTCTGATGGCAAAAAATGTGCTCCAAACAGAAAATATTTACCTTCCAATCTCCTAAATGCAATAGATGAACATGTTTAGACTTCACAGATACCTCATAGTCATATATTAACATGAATAAATCATTATATCACTAAAATTGAATTAACTAAATATCTGATTTTCATCTACAAATTTCAAGAATATTTTAATATAATAGAAGTAAAGACACTGCTAAAACTTACATATTGTAGCAGACAAACAGGCAATTGCATTTGCCTTGATTAACACAATACACAAACCACAATACACAATATCAACAAGAATTTATACTTAAAAATGCTAAAACAAAAAACATTCCATATTTGGTTGCAATCCACAAATGTGTTTAAAAATATATTACACACAAAGTATGAAGCTGCTATTCTGTCAAAATCATTTTTTTCAGAAATCACTGCCTACCATGTAAACAAAATTAACTTTTAAATTCATACACAGTATCACCCTTATGCGACTTTGCAGCAAACAGTAATTAAATGCAAAAATTACATGAAAATTCAAAATTTGCTCTAAAATATGTACAAATCCAGAATACTTATATAAAGAAAATATATTTTCCTAAAAACAGTAAGATGTGAGGAGTTTAAACATACCCAACATGTGTATATTCACCAATATATGCAGCAAAAAAAATGAGAAATGCACATGGGGGCCAAACAATGGGAGTTATTCACTGAGGGCCCGAATCGCTGTTTTTCGTCGGGTTTCCCGAAAATTACCGGTTTGCATGCAACGGAAATCGGGGGCGGGGCCATTGGAAAACCCGACGGATTCGGGAAAAACGCAGTATTTTTTAAAAAAAAGTGTCCATTGACACGCGCTTACCTGCACCCAGGATAGGATGGGTAAGTAAATGTGCCCCAATGTTTTCAGAGAATTGCACTAAGCTTCACACAGATATATTAATGTATGCTCCCTTACATAATGGTAACCCAAATTAATACCTGTATAACCATAAACCAAGCTAATGAGATTAAAAAAAGTCACTTTTAGATGTGCGCCGTGCAATATAAGAACCCTCCGTGGTTCATAAGAATTGGTGTAAGAATGCCATAACATAGATATAAATACTGGAGGATGGTGTGAAATAAATACTTCTTTTCTGGGACATGTGTGTGACAAGTACTTTATGTAAATGATGCACAAGAACTCTGAGGGGCATGACCATAACCAGTCCGGGCTCTGGCTGTTAAACTCCAGCCAAAGCCCTTGTAACATGCTCACCTCCCCTCCCTCTGTCTGTTAGAAATATTGTGGTAGCAGGGTGTATTATCTCTGTGCTGACGGGTTGTAACAGCAGGGAGAGGAAAGGGGGAGAGCCGAGTACTTGTCTTAGCTTAATAACAGAAACTACGCTCCTAATAAATATATTACTGTATTCACGCTACTGGAAGCTACCCAGCAGCGTGAATGCTTTTATACCAATTAAAAATTGGTGAAACTGCACCTCCATCTCCCCATTGTCATGTTTAGTATTGCACCCAATCCACATTCAATTGAATAAGCTGAGTTGCAATATCAAACACAGCTTGTGGATAAGAGTAGGGATGCTTCTGTTCAACCCATTTACCTGCTACTTTTAATAGGTCAAAATCATATATTTGTAGTCAGACCTGGGTAAAAGCGCCTTTCCTAAAATGTAAAGAGAACGTTGTTCTTCTGCACAATTTTGAAGGAAAATTCCTAAAGAAGTTTTGTTTGTTGACACTGAGTTTGCTTGTTTGAAGTTGCCATGTTTTCTCAATGGTCGCTCTTTTTTAGTGTAAGCAGCGCTTGTATGAAAAGCCTGTTATCGGATGTAAAATCTTACCTTTAATGCATTAATTTTGTGTCCTGTCTCTGAACTCCGTCCAGTTTGAAAACTTATTTTTGTGAACTAGTGCCCAAAACCATGCTGCATATTAAAAGTGAGGCCTTGTTGAGGGATTAGAGACAAAACATAATTCCCCTGGAGTCTGTAAGATTTTTTTGGCAATCATATAAATATCTTTCAGGTTGGGCGAACATGGAACAAGGCGGGAAGATAGTGCATGGTACAGTGTGCTTTTATTACATATAGTCCTAATAATACTAGGACCAGTCCAGAAGCAACCCTATTTATCATTCTATTTTATCATGTTTTCTATGCCAGCTTTGTGGCATGCAAATGTTGCAAGTTTTAACAAACATTGTATTACACTAAAATCTGCATCTTGGTAAGCCTTAGTGAGGTTGGTTAGTAAGTAGGCAGAGATCCAACCCCTCCAATGGACTCACAGAGTTGATATAAAGTAGTTTTTTAGAAGAATTATGTCTCTAATCTCATGGATACTAGTATTAGTGAAACACATAAAAAAATATCTAAAAGGTGCTGTACGCGGTTTGGGGGGTTGGGGGGGGGGTTGCTAGTGTCAGGTTGTGCTACTGCCTTAAATGTTGTGCTGCTGCCTTAAATGTCTGTTCTTCCTTGAGGTTGCATTCACATGTGGCTGTTAGCCCCTTACTGACCGTCATATCGGGTTTTTACGGCGGCCATTAAAGGTACTTCACCTGACACGCCACCTTTCTTTTCCGGCATGTCAGAAGAAGATTGCGGGACATCGGGTCCTGGTGAACAGTTGTTGTCAGCCAAAAAAGAACAGGTTCAAAACTGATCACTGATCTGTGGAAAGACCATTGAAAAGAATGGATCAGTAAGGCATCTATGACAAATCACTGAAACCAGGGATAGAAAACCAATCTGTATGTGTCCATAGGCCAAACTGGGTTCAGTGAAAAATCACGCATGTGATTAAACCCATGTGAAACCACCCTACCCCCTTTAAGTACTTGTTTTGTGAATGAAATTAAAAATATACATTTTGTGCTTTTCTTTTCAAAATAAATCTATTTATTACACAGAAACTCCCAATCTCCATTTACGACTATCTGTAACTTGCTTTGCACTATTGTTTGCAAAAGGGAAGTGCATATGGGAAATAAGCTCCCTTTTATTGAATGGTTAACGAGTAAGTTAAGTTTTCATCCTAGGTTCTAGACGTATCCTAGAAACAGATTTGAGACAATTTTCAGCCTTTTTACATTTAGAAACTGTACCTTTTTCAAAGTCACCAACAGCTGCCTATGTTTAGAAGAACCATTCTTTGTGGTTGCTTTATTAATGCATGTTTTTGATCGATGTAAACGCACCTTTTTTACCATAACATTGACTCATCCTGAGCTGAAATTCACACCACTTTCTCCACCAATCACCCCCACCCGTTACCCAACCTTTTCTCCCCGCTAGCTTAAACACTCATACCATTGCGATTGTGCAGACAATCTGTCCCATGCTGCCACACAGTGGCCACTGCAGAAAATTGCAGGAATTCTTGGCCTGAATGCTGCAATTAAGAGTGTGTTCTTTTATTTGCCTAATAATTAACAGAGCATTTATACCCGTGGCAAATCAACGTTAATGTTTATTGTTTGAGCAAGTATGATGGATGCTTTGTAGCTGCAAATTCAGATTAACATGCAGCCATTATCAGGGGATACAGGAGTTGGTTCAATTACAGAGCAATCTCATTAATAGCAGCCTTGTTACACTAACAGGCAGAGACAAGCCTGTAGGCTCAGATTATTAGATATGTATACATATGCTTGGAAAATAATTAGCAGCCAAACAACTCCTGGAGCTACACTACAATGCTTGATTTAATAATCACATTTCCACCCATTAATAATCCATACAAAGCTCTTGTAGACATGCTTTCCTGTGCTTACACAGATTTCACAATTAATAATATGATATCCATTTCATTGTATGACTAGCTATGAATCCACCTGGGGACACCATGCATGCCTCTACATGTGTTTCTTTAATAACTTCTCAGTCCCAGAAGTCTGGGTTTTATGGGTCTTTGTCACTACAATAAAAATTGGACATAATTTTTTTCTTTTTCAAAATCAGTGCCCCTCCTGTCCTTGGGTGGTGTGTGATATTCCAACTCAGCCTATTAAAACAATAAGGGCATAAGGTCACATTCACACAAGAGGCTTGAAATGCAATTTGAAATGCATTTAAAGCACATTGAGAGTAACTCCTCACAGAACGCATATTCAAACGCATTGTATGACTGTGGCCTAACTATATTACTATTCAGAATCTGTTTAGACTGGAGATAAACAATGGGGGAGGGGGGGCAATGTCAGTTGAATGGACTTTTTTTGTAGTTTTAGGCTACATTCACACATTGCGTTTACGTTGCATATGATACGATACATTACAATAGTTTAGCATTATAGAGAGATTTGTGGAAGCTTGAGGAGTGGGCAGAGAAATGGCTGATGAGGGTTAATGTAGATTAATGTAAAGTTATGCATTAAAATGTACAAATACCTGAACGGACAATACAAGGATCTCTCCAAAGATTTTTTTATACCTAGGCCTGTGACCAGGACAAGGGGGCATCCTCTGAGCCTAGAGGAGAGGCAATTCTACCATCAACATAGACAAAGGTTCTTTACTGTAAGAACAGTGAGACTGTGGAACTCTCTGCCGCAGGAGGTTGTTATGGTGGACTCTATGTACATGTTCAAGAGAGGCCTGGATGTCTTTCTGGAGAGAGAAAAATTTTATGGGTTATGGGGAAAAACATTTAATGCTTATACAAATATGTTAACAAAGTGTTAAAGTTTAATTTTTAAGCACATATATTAAAAGCAATGTCATTAGGCAAAACTCATCTCCTGAGCTGTTGTATTATGTTTCAAAACGCAATGTAAATGACACTTGTGAACACAGCAGGAGCCTCAATTCGGTCCTATTCCTTGTTGAGCAGGCCTTTCTACATTGTAAAGTGATATACAATGTCAACTTTATATTATACATATACCTAGTACAAGTGCTAATCTAACCAAGTGCATGTTCTTATTGCCAGCTATAACAAAGAAACTGTGAAATCTAAGGCAATTATTTCCTATCCACAGTCTTATGGTCCCACCACAAAAATATCCCAGAAACCAAGACAAGGTCTACAGGTACAGCTACCATCCTGAGTGTCCCATGTGAATAGGGAATAAATCCTATTAATAACGGCCCATGGCTACAACAGCGAAAAACAGACACGTGCTGCTCATTTTGTTAAAAGACAGCACACGGCTGCACTAAATGCAATACTTTTTATTGGTTCAATGCAAACACACATTGTTCTAACAGACTGTGGCCCACATAATAATAATAATAATAATAATAATAGTAGTAGTAAAAATCTTAATTTATATAGCGCCATCATATTACGTAGTGCTTTATAAATCATAGGGGACCAATACAAATATAATATAATAAATGTAATAAAACATGACAGAGCACAAACATTCATATGCTACAAAAGAAGTGAGGATCCTGTTCACAAGAGCTTACAGTCTATGAGGAAGAATGGGCAACACAAGAGGTAAAAAGCTTGTATAATGCCACAAGCAGCTAGTGACTGGCCTGGTGGAAAGGAAATGGTAGAAAGGGGACATGGCAGCTAGTGACTGGCCTGGTGGGAACTGGAAATATGACAAAACTAATGTGGTAAGTATATAATAGTTTTATTCATACTTTCATTTTTTTTATTTTCCTAATTAAGAAGATATAAGTGAAATCATAATTCTGTAATATAGATAAATGCAAATGTGTTTCTTCTTTTTCAAGTGGTTCTGTTGTTACTCATAATATCCCTTTGTATTATGTCCTTATGTCCTTCATGTGTCTTTAAATCCATATATATTTCGGCTCTGGGATTCACACTTCAGTGAAAGCATCACCTAATAAACACAATCCTTGTTGAGCTTCCCTGACTTTTGAACCCACTAGGGACAGGATCTCTGACTTCCAGCATGAGCATGGTACTGATTTGTTGCAGTATTGGCTGTAGGTTGTCTTAGGGTTGGTGTTGACATTGGCTGTAATCCCGTTGACCTCACAATGTGACCCCAATCAGCTTTTCTACAACTGTCATGTTCCCCACAGGGCCTCCAGCTAGAGCGAGAAGAAAACAGTGTCAGGAGAAATTTGCATGTGGAGAGTCTAAGTTGAGGATAATATGAGCTACTCTACACGTCACATCACTTTGTATCAGTGTCACTTATAATCAAGGCTTTTCATCCTTGCTAGGAAAGGGTGGAGGAGAAAAATAAAATACTACTTCAGTAGTTCATTTGGTTTCAAATGAAAATAATAATAACCATAGAAATTTATATCTTTTAAAACTACACAATATTAGTGTCATTTTTTCCAATACATTTAAAAAAACTTAGATACTGCTATAAAAAAAAACTTGTAGTGAAAAAAATTTCTTTGGGCCTAAAGATACAAAGAAAGAAAAAAAATAATAAATATGATAAAGTAAAAAATGCCAGATACATCTTTCAAACCTATTCAGCAAAACTGAAAATATAATAAATGGAGCCTGGTGTAGAGTTAGAAAAATGGAATAATTTGCCACGGATTGCTATATTTATATGCTAGGACTTAACGTGTGGTGGTCCTCCCATCTCCCTGCATGTGTAGGATCAATCCACTGATACATCCAGTGGCCAGCACTGGATGGAGTGCTAACCCTCTACACACTGGCAGCCGTGGCATGTAACAGCCAGTGGTGCATAACGCCACCATATTGGCTGTGATCGTCACTCCCCTTGAAGTCATCACCAGGACCACGTAGACTCCGCTCCTAGGTGTCGGCATATGTCATCGCTTCCACTACCACCGACCCTGACATAGTGTCACACATGATATATGGTTCTGTTGGGGATCTTTATTGAACGGATGACTATAGATCATCACAGATTACAAATGGATATGTGAATTTGTCTCATGTTTTTACAATTTTGGATATTATTGTGATTAATGTTATTTTTATGATTAACAAATATAAATACTTTTTAATACTATCAAACCCGTGCCAGCTACGTTTATAGAGCTCCATACATGGAAAACAAGTTTTTAAAGAATGGAAGCAAAAAATGTAAACCCAAAAAACAAAAGAAGGTGATAATCTGGCCTTGAAAATGATGCTTCAAGTCTAGCAACAAGGTTTGTAAGGGATAATTGAGTTTTACTCGTGATCTGTAGTGAGTGGAATCCCCATTCTGCCAGGGGCTTGTTTCTGGATCATACACATGATGAGATATGACTTCTAGAGCCTCCCTTCAGCCTCAGCAATCTTCTTATGTAGTGTACGTCTGATGAGGGAAGGAACTTCAGGAGACTTCATGCTCCTCTCTACAGATCCCCCTCCACGTGGGGTCAGACACATCAATCAGAAAGAGTACTCTTAGAAAAGTTGATCAAGTTCAGCAGGATTCTTTTCATTGACCCCTGAAAAACTTGTGAAGTACATGTATGTCACATTGTTGGTAAGGATCCCTTCTGTACAGAACCGGTGTCTGCTGCCAGACATATAAATGCTGCAGCCAAATGCAAGGCCACGATCACATGTGGCATGTTGATTGTGTGTTCAAACACAAGTCAACGGCTACAGCTGCAATCAAAACTTGAGGTAACATCACTTTTACATAATGATGTAAACACAATGTTAACTCAATGTGCAGCCTTTGACTTTTGTTTCGAAATGTAATCAAAACGCTACATGTGAACACAGCCTGAATGTGCCACCTAACACCTAAATAGTGGTGGCACATGGGTGGCTCAGTATAAGAGCTACTCGCCCCCCCCCCCTTTCCATGATATCAACCTAGATGTTTTAAGTGTTCACATTGTTGTATCCCTATCTGAATCTGAACTAAATATACAGATGGCTTCTTTAGCTGACACTGTAGGGATGGGATTCCTTGTATCATGTTGAGACATGATGCAAAGAATCCCTTGTTCCCCACAAAAAAAGCCCTGCTGACACTACCAATGCAGGTAGTCTTAGGCTTTATTCATACAGCCACGTGCTCACCTAGACTGGACCCCAGATATAGCACACAGCCGGGTGGATAAGGGAGGGGGAGTAAGCACCCCTCACCAGCGTTGCAAATTCAGCTAAATATAGAACATGTCCTATATTTTCTGCATGGCCTTAGGTTGTATTGTGTTTTTTTTTTTTCCTACCTTTAAGCATATCTTTGATGTTTGCTCTACATTGTTATGCTGATTTGTATACTTTTGGGATGCTACACCCACTGTTCTGTTGCTTTTGCCCAATCTATCAATGCCCATAAATTAAATACTAATAAATATAGATCTCAGTTATAGATTATTTGAAGAGATAGGCCTAGGAATTTAAGAGCCTTCTTACGAGCTGTCATGACAAGGGATCATTACCCTTCCCCTCTTGATGACACTGAAGGGGGGTGGCAATCCTTCCCAAGATGGCACCGCAAATGTAGTTCCAACATTCAAATGCTGCGGACGGCATTTAATTGGTTTAATTGGACTTTCTGCCTTGTTCCTGACTTTGATTCCGTGCCGCCTATCCTGACCTTCCGTTAGCTCCAGCCTGTCCATGACTCTGTCTCAGCCTTACGATTCTCTACCTCGCCTTGGCTGCAACTGCGAGCAAAGTCACTCCTGTGGAGCGACCTGGTGGTATCCCAACACAGCCAGTCCAACCCGCTTTGCGGCAGGCTCTGGTGAAAACCGGGTGCTACTTAGACTCCACTCCTAGGTGTCAGCTTACTTAATCACTCGCTGTGGAACAGTGGGTCCACTATCCCTGATCCTGACAGTAAGATTCAGCCATGGATCCCGCCAAAGTTCCACTACTTGAACTGGCTGAACTCACAACCTTTGTGACCCAGCAATCCCAGCAGATTGCCTCTCAGGGCCAACAACTTGGTCAGCTCACCTCCATCTTGCAGCAACTGTTAGCTACCCAGCACCAGAGTCCATTGCTTGCGGTACCTCTTGCTGATATGGCTATACTGTCTACTGCGACTTTCCATGCCCACCAAGTATGCCAGAGATGCAAAGTTATGCAGGCGCTTCATTACCCAGTGCTCTTTGCATATCGAAGTGATGTCTTCACAGTTCGCCACAGAATGGTCTAAGGTGGCTTTCAGAAAGAGCCCTGGCATGGCCCTCCACCCTCTGGAACTAGAACGACCCAGTCACAGCTAAAATCACCACATTCCTCGCTGAATTCCAAGCTGTCTTTGAGGAACCAGTTCAACTGCTAAAACACCCTTCCTGAACTTGCGCCAAGGGGACTTGTCTGTTGGTGACTACGAGGTTCAGTTCTGCACTATACTTCTGAGCTTGCTTGGAATGAAGCATCCTTGATCGTCAACTTTAAAAGGGACTCTCTGGACATATTAAAGACACCCTGTCTGCACGTGATCCACCATCCTCCCTGAGTGGTCTCATCTCATCTCATCTAAGCTAAGTCGGCTTATGTGAATGAGAATTTGCAGAAGGGGTTCATACGTAACTCCTCTTCTCCTGACAGAGCTAGATTCTTCTCCGTGGCCAAGAAGGATGGTTCTCTCTGCCCAAGCATTGACTATTGCGGTCTTAATAAAGTTACGGTGAAGAAGCACTACACACCACTTCTGATCTCGGAACTCTTCGACCGCCTATGAGGAGGTCTTCACCAAATTGGATCATATGATCTCATTCGCATCCGTGAAGGTGAAAAATTGAAGACTGCCTTCAATACTCGTGATGGGCACTTTGAGTATCTGGTCATGCCCTTTGGACTATGTAATGCACCTGCCGTATTTCAAGATTTCGTCAATGACATTTTCAGAGACTTGCTTTACACCTGTGTCATGGTCTACTGTCGTGATATCCTGGTGTTCTCTATGGCCTTGAATCCCATCAGGTTCAAGTACTCAGGTGCTTAAGGCCAAAAGTTGTCTGCTGTACTTTAGTGGCCTCGCCCAGTGAGACTTTGTGCTATCCAGAGATTCCTGGGCTTTGCTAACTACCACCGGCAGTTTTTATTGCATTTTTCCTCTCTTGTGTCTCTGACTAAGAAAAATGCTGATCCAAAACTCTGGTGGCCTTCGGTGGCTGAAAAAGCTTTCTCCAAGCTGAAATCTTTCTTTGCTTATGCTCACCTGTGGCTTCTTCTCAAAGACGTTCTCAGCTACAGAAAGGAATTATTCCATAGGTGATCGGGAGCTTCTGCCCATGAAGCTAGCTTTGGAAGAATGGCGTTATCTTCTGGAAGGAGCTTATTATCCAGTCTGTATCTACACAGATCACAAGGATCTCCTATATCTCCAGAACGTTCTGCACCTTAATCCTAGAAAGGCTCATTGGTCCCTCTTCTTCTCCCACTTTAACTTCTAGATACATTTCTGTCCTGTAGAGAAATATGTTAAGTCCGACGCCCTCTCTCGTGCTTCAGATGTAAATCGGAAAGAACCAGCTCCTTGACATTTTCTTCCTCCTGAATGGCTACTTGTTGCTGCCCCTGTGGACCTACAGCAACTTCCCCCTGGCAAGACCAATGTCCAACCTGCTGCTCATAAGAGGATACTAACTTGAGGACATTGTTCTTGTGTGGCTGGGCACCCTGGGGTGCAGAAATCTGACGCTCTCATATCTCGTTTATACTGGTGGCTAGATCTTGTCAAGGATGTATGAGATTTTGTGAGTTCCTTCACTTCCTGTGCCCGTACAATGTCACTACTCAAGCCAGCAGATCTGCTGCTGCCATTGCTGATAGCCAGTTGCCCGTGGACTCACATAGCCATGGAATTTGTTACGGATATCCACCATTTTCCAGTAATACAGTCATCTGGTTGGTCACAGACCGGTTTTCTAAGATTTCCCCCTTCCCACTATGTTCAACTGTTCAACTATAATTCCTTTAATTATAAATTCACTGGCTCCACTCCCTTCTTCATTGTCTATGGACAACATCCACGCCCACCTCTTCCTCTTTCTGTGCCTTCTGATGCTCCATTTGTCTTTCCCTAATTCGGGCATCTGCTCAAACCAAAACCCAGACTGACAAAATATGCAGGCCCCCACCGATCTTCTCTCCAGGTTGATAAAGTATTGCTGTCTTCCAGGGATGTCCAGTGCTCATCCCTTCTAAAACCTGTCATCCCCCACCATAAAATATTAACAAGATGGTATCTCACCCCCAGTAAATTGGCAAAAATATTCCCGAGTACTTCCAGGAGCTGTTGGAGAGACTGTGGTGAGGAGGGTTCATTATCTCATGTATTTTGGGGTTGTCCAAAACTGGACACTTTCTGGAACAAGGTCTTTAAAATGTTCTCTAAAGTATCCGTTAAGCAGGTGAGAAAAGATAAAGCCCTAGCTCTAGTGGGGGTGGGAATAAAGAGGGTACCGACCACTAGTCGCAAACTAGTCAACCACAAATTAGTTTCTGCCAAACTCTTATTAGCAAGAAATTGGAAATGAGTAGCTTCCCCTAGAGTCCAAGAACTGACTGAATTATTAGCAGAACATTGTAGCTTTGAGAGTGATCACCTATAAGAATGGGACACCCCGCATATTTAGGAGAATATGGGATCCATGTATCTCCTTGTTTCCACAGCTTTCCGCAGGAAGCCCAGGTTTGTCAGCCTAGAAATATATATAGGTTTCCACACGTAACCTTACTTTGGTAGCCTAATTATTTTATATGATAAATATTCCACTTGTGAGAGGGGTGGACAAGTATGTCATACGTGGCCTAACTTAGTATTTATTTGTTACGTTTTGATTATTAAGTCTGGTTGGTTGTTTTATCTCATACTCTATGTGTGCATAATATTCTGACCGGATCTTGTGTATGTTCTTATAATGTACTAAGTCCATGCATATTATTGAAACGGTTTCAGGTTGGTTACCCGCTCAAACAAGCTACAGACATTTACAGGGAATTATGGAGAATGTATGCATGTTAATTGTAACATGATTGGTATTAATGATATTGAGCTTGTACTTTAATGAAAAATTTATTGTTTAAAACCTGACATCCTGAATCTCCTGGCAACTACCTCCTCCTGCTCCTAAGACTGATGCCACTGATGTCTTTTAGATATGAAGATGTTCAGAAGGGAGCGATTCTTTCTTGACATCTGGAAAGGGGAGGAGAGGTCTTGGGTTCCCGAAGACAACATCCTGGACCGTGATTTTCTGCACAGGTTCCTTCAATTCAAGAAGAAGGGGGGGGGGGCTTAAGGGGGGGTACTGTCACGGGTGCCCTTGCGACCCATGTTCCAGGTTGCATGCGGACCCTTGTACCTCACTGTGCCCCTGGATGACCAAAATGTTAACCATCATACTAGACACCTCAGATAAGTGTACATGGTTTCTTTGTATAATGTTTTTATATGAATGTATTTTTATATATGATAAATTGATAATAGGTGTGTGCACAAGGGTTAATAGGGACTCCGTTTGGGGATGGTTGGGTAGTTCCACCTGGATGTGGGTCAATCACTAATCTACACCCACCTCTCATGTGGGATTGAGAATGTTTGATTTAAATACCCAAAACGGGTCTGCTGATGAGGAACCCATGCAGGTAGATAAAGCTCATCTGACACCACAAGAGCGCTCTGGATGAAGACAAAAGAATCTTTGCCTCTATTGTGCCAGCCCAGAACACTTTCTTGAGTCCTGTCCAGTCCGTCCTCAAGTGTCCAGGAAATGCATGTACCTAGGGTTATTGGGAGGAGTGTCCCTAGGAGCTGAGAGAAAGCTTCAACAGCCTTCAACAGCCTTCATGGATTCTGGTTCTGCAGGAAATTTCGTGGATGCTGCCTTGGTCTCCCAGTATCACATTCCTCCACTACCACTTCCATCCACTACCTCTGTCCCTGACAAGTATAGAGAATTATTAAAATGAATACAATATTTAATCATGTATTATTGATCATGAACGTTTCGGGTTCATTAACCTGGGATGTTATTTAAAGCTGGCTGAGTAACTAAATAAACAATATACAGGCAGTCCCCTACAAGATAGGTTCTTTAGGTTTTTTTCTTAAGTTGAATTTGTAAGTCGGAGCTTGTATAATTCATAATTGTAGCTCCATACAAAATGTATTTTTTTTGTCCCTGTCACAACTCAATTTTAAAAATTTTGTAATATCATGGGAACAAGGATTATCAATAAAACATTACATACATACATATTTACAGCTGATCATTGCAGCCTGGGAATAAAATAAAGCATCCAGAGATCTTCACCAGAGGCCACAGTGGGCAGAGAGGTCCGTCTGTAACTAAGGGTTGTCTGTAAGTCAGATGTCCTTAAAGAGAACCCGTCAGGCAAAATAACCCTCCAAAACTAAATATATTTTCATAAACTGCCATTAGAGAGCATTGCCTCTATCCCTTCATTGCCCCTCTACATGCCTGTAAACTTAAGCAATGAGGTCCTAAAGCTGTATGTAAATGACCTGTGAAATGTCCAATGAGTCATTAGCATATTCAAGCTGTCCACCTTATTCATGAGTGGGAGGTACAGCCACACCCCCAGTGATTGACTGACAGCCTGTGTAATGATGTGAGGCTGTATAATGAGGTGATGGCTGCTCTATGTGCTTCCTGGTGCTGGCGCCCCCTGCAGCCTGTGTGTGCATGTGTGTGTGTGTATAGGAGAGATACAACAGCTCCAGGCTGCAGCCATATTATAGCAGAACATGTCAGGTACTTGTGTAGCTGATGTATGTGTCTCACACTTGTGTATTAGGAGGATGCAGCATGTTAGCAGATGCAGCACACACCAGCAATGCTTTACTATACATTACACACAGACATGAGCAGGGGGAGGAGAGGGGAGGGGTAACAGGAGTGGCATCACTGCCTCTGACCATGTCACCAGCCTCATTTACATAATAAAGAAAATATGATTTTATAATGATTAATGTATGAATTTACTAGATAAGGGCTGGGATGGGATCCTTGTGAGCTGCTCCAACAGGTAGAGGCAACAGAAATAGTGACAGAGACCTGATGACAGGTGTCCTTTAAAGGTGTTTCCCCATGAAAGAAAATTCTCACATTTCAATCCCTTAAGCAGACACATTATGACCCATCTAGTTCTGTGGGGTGACAATGTGGTTACATTATCAGGGTACAGGTGTTTATACACTTTCATCTGGCTTCTGACATTGTACTAACATACTGACATATTGGGGCAGATTAACTTACCCGGTCCATTCGCGATCCAGACGCGTGTTCTCTGCGCTGGATTCGGGTCAGGCCGGGATTTATTGAGCAAGTTCCTCCGACGCCCACCAGGTGGCGCTGCTGCGCTGACATATTGGGGCAGATTAACTTACCCGGTCCATTCGCGATCCAGACGTGTGTTCTCTGCGCTGGATTCGGGTCAGGCCGGGATTTATTGAGCAAGTTCCTCCGACGCCCACCAGGTGGCGCTGCTGCGCTGAAGTTCCCCGGAACGCTCTGGAATACACCAAGCTGGGCTGAGTGAAGGTAAGTGCAAGCTCCACATTTTTTTTTTTTTAAATGCGGCGGTTTTTCCGAATCCGTCGGGATTTCGTTCGGCCACACCCCCCGATTTCCGTTGCGTGCATGCCAGCACCGATGCGCCACAATCCGATTGCGTGCACCAAAATCCCAGGGCAATTCAGGGGAAACCGTCGGAAATCGGAAATATTCAGGTAACACGTCGGAAAAACGCAAATCGGGCCCTTAGTAAATTACCCCCATAGAGAGAGAGATAAGACAAATCAGAGATGCATGAGATTACACAGAGGCTGACAGACAGAGGATGACAGACTTTTACACTGACACTGTGAGCTCTGCTACGTCTCACAGATATGTGCCTGCCTCCTCCTTTCCCTGGATCACTTACCTCCTTGTAGCTTGTAGTTTGTAGCATATCTCTCTGCTTAAGATCTCCTGGCAGGAAGTGATAAGTGAGAATCTCTAAGCTCTGTGTAGAGTGCGGGGCTACAGGCACACAGCAGTGAGAGACAGAATGCTCATAAGCACGATCTCACACAGAAATCCAAGATGTCGGCCCAACAGGGTCGTGTCTAGTGGCAACTGAAATTGTGTACACCAGGACTTATAGAGGTAGGTTGGACTTATATCTGTGAAATGCTGCATTTTTGTTAATAACTGTGATTTATAGAATGTTATCCTGAGTCCATATAAGAAACTTGTCTCCATGGGAATACCCCTTTATGTCAGGGACTGACTGTATAGAAATCAACTCACATTGTAAACATGAAAACAAGATATCTCTGATTCCCTCTATTTTGAGAAGTACATTTTTTATTATACTTGTTGGATGATGTTTCAAATTTTCTTAAACAATTTATGTAAAATTTAGACATCATCTGTATATGCTATTTTTAAATATGAAACCGAAAAGGGCAAGGTCTGTCAACTCTTCACATACTTAGACTAAGCAGTAAGTTAAAATCAGTGCATTACTGACTGATAACACGGGTGTCATTTACTGAGCATCACAGAACTTCTGCTCCAGTCTCTATCTGTGCAGACTCTTTATTGATCTGCCTTAATCAAGAGCTGCTGGCATTAGTACAATAACATTACTAGAGGATTCCTATTGATCAAGAGCAGCATTTTTTTGCATTTCCAAAAAAATACACATTTCTCACATGATGGCCTACCAATGAAGATAAATATCTGTTCCAACCTCTAAGGCTCTGTTCACATTTGTGATTAAGGCTCCATTGGTAATTTCTGTGATATAACAAAAGCAGCAACCACAACAGATCTCATTATAAGTCAACTTGGCACTGTTAGAATCTTTCCAATGAACTAACTTTGTGGCTTCCTTTGTAAAATGACTAATTTAAAGGGTGTTTATCATTACTATGTTACGCAAGAGCCATGGAGAGTTTAATCTTACTTTTGGGTGCATTGGGTTTGACTCCGCAAACTGCTGTACTCTTAACTCAACTCTTAACAGATATGTCATAGAAAATTTGTTTGATGACATTCAGAATTCTAGTTACAGTCCATGAGTATTGCTGCCCCTTCTCACAGCACACACAACTACAAAATATGATTATCCAAGGATAATGCTTGACTCTGTCTGAGTTGTTTATGGTAAAATATGCTGGTAGACTTCCTTTAAACCTGGAGAATAGCCTTTGAGTGCCCCTACAAATCATGAATCTGGTGTTCCCTGCACTGCCCCGACAGAGTGCATCAACATTATTTTGGTGCACCTTTAACATAGGCTGTGCAACATATTTCTTTACTAAATCTGGCACATGGTCCGACTGTGCCCCGGAACACTTATTTCAGTGAAGAAATTTGTGTCAAGTGAAGAATAGTACAGCTGTGACAAAAAAGAGTTGCGTGTTAAATAGAGATGAGCGAGCACTAAAATGCTCGGGTGCTCGTTATTCGAGACAAACTTTTCCAGATGCTCGAGTGCTCGTCTCGAATAACGAGCCCCATTGAAGTCAATGGGAGACCCGAGCATTTTTTTAATAAAACTGAACAGTAAAACAACAGTGCAAAAAAAAAATTCCACATGTTTGCACATGTTTTACTTGTAAGAACACATTGAAATAACACTATTCTTCACTTTGCAGGTGTTCGCGCGTGTCTCCCGCTAAGTTAGGAGATGTGCACGAACATCTGGAATGTGAAGAATATTGTTCTTTCAATGTGTTCTGCACTTAAATGTTCCTGTGTTCACTGTTTTTAATGTTTTAATTCTATTCTTCACATTGCAGGTGTGCGCGCGTGTCTCCTGATAGGTTCGGAGATACGCGCGCACAGCTGCAAAGTGAAGAATAGAATTAAAACATTAAAAACAGTGAATACAGGACCATTTAAGTGCAGAACACATTGAAAGAACACTATTCTTCACATTCCAGATGTTCGTGCACATCTCCTAAATTAGCGGGAGACACGCGCGAACACCTGGAAAGTGAAGAATAGTGTTATTTCAATGTGTTCTTACAAGTAAAACATATGGAAACATGTGTAATATTTTTTTTTACAATAAAATACTTTTATTCAATTTATTTTATTAATTTACTGCTCGATCTCGAGCCGGCGAGATACTCGTCCGAGTAACGAGCCGGTCCGAGTATGCTAATACTCGACCGAGCAGTATACTCGGACGAGTATACTCGCTCATCTCTAGTGTTAAACATATGTGGAGAAATCAATTTGCACATGAAAGAACATGCGCCAAAAAACTGGCACAAGGACCTTAGTGAATGTGCCCCAGTGTTTGAATGTTAGATGTAGTCACCATTCAATTTTTTAACATGTGTCCTAGACGCAGACATACATTTAGGGTTTTATTATAAAAATTGTACAACAACAATGAATCCCACAACAAGCCTTACAAATCACCTCATTGTGCCTTTGTTGAAAAGTGCTGTTCAGGCACCCAAACTTAAATCTGCTTCCTCCAACCAGTAAAATCATTCACATAACTTATTCTGTCTATGTTGGTTGTGCCCACCAGTGCATGACCCTGCCCATCGTAGGGTGTGTGAAATGGTGAGAATATCTGCCGTTTCCCACTCAGTGTTCACTGCTAAATTCACCATGCTGTGAACAGGGACAGCATTCTGGTAAGGACAATGGCCCACATTTACTAAAGCCCCTGCGCCAGTTTTCTGTCTGTTTTTGTACATTCTTTTTAGTGAAAACTTCTTACACATGTATTTATAAAGTGCCCGAGACACATTTCTGGCGCACATGACACAATTTGGTGGATGCAACACATAATTCTGCGCTGAAAGGGGCGTTCCTGTGCACAGTTGGACTGCGCAACACATTTATCATGCGGAGTCTAACAAAATTGTGTGGCACACCTTACGTTAAAGGTGCACCAAAAAAAAGTTGGTGCAGTCTGTCTGGGCAGTGCAGGGGTGCCAAATTTATAAATAATGTGAGACACATTTCATGAATCTGGTGCTCCCTCTACAGGCAAACTGCACAAAATGCAGTTTGCACTAGTTTTGATAAATGTGGGCCAATATGTTTTGGCTGACATTCAACCAAGGGCAACAGCTCCCTGTTTTTTTTATATGTTCTCCCTGTGGCTGCATTAGTTTCCTCCAGGTACACTAGTTCCCTTTCACAGTCCAAAAACATACTAAAAGAAATAGATGATTAAAGGTAACTTGTCACCAGGGACCTCATATTCACTTAAAACAGGTTGCAGGAGCCCATTACAGCTGCATTTCAAATATGTCTTCTGCCTTCTCTAAGCATTTGCATTATAATTGTGTGTTATAACTTACCTTACACTCTGACAGAATCCTCTGTTTAGTTCCAGGGGTTGGCTTTGGTTTGTCTGCATTTCAAAAACGACATGTGACTTGTCTGTGCTGTAAACTCCTCAGCTCTCAGTTCCCACCTTTGTACTTCTGTACAACTCCTCCCTCTCCCACTGATATCATCTCACAAGGCTGTGAGCTCTGTTGATGTGAATGAGCGCAAAGGTGGGGACTGATAGCTTAGTAGTGAGCAACACACACAAGTTACATGTTGTTTTATGAAATGCATGCAAACCAAAGCCAACGCCTGGGACTAAACAGAAGATTTTGTCAGGAAGCCAGGTAAGTTAAAACACACAATTATATTGATTTTTTTTTTTTTTGTCTAATCTAGAGGTCTCCAGTATTATTGCTTGCTCTGGAGGTCTCTACAATTAGTGCCTGCTCTGGAGGTATTCCTGTATTACTGCCTGATATGGGGGTCTCTAGTATTAGTGCCTGCCCTGGGGCTCTACAGTATTAGTGCCTGCTCTGGGTGGTCTCAATTATTTGTGCCTGCTCCATGGGGGTCTCGAGTATTAGTGCCTGCCATGGGGGCTCTCCTATATTAGTGCATGCTCTAGGGGTCTACAACATTAGTGTCTGCCCTGGGGTGGTCTTGAGTATTAGTGCTTGCTATAGGTTGTCTCCAGTATTTACGCCTGGTCTGGGGTCTCCTGCATTAGTTCTTGTTTTGTAGTGGTCTTAAGTATTAGTGCCTGCTCTGAGTGGTCTCCAGTATTAGTGCCTGCTCTGGGGGCTCTCCTATATTAGTGCCTGCTCTGGGGGCTCTCCTGTATTTGTGCCTCCTCTGGGGGGGGTTCCACTATTATGTCCCTGCTGTGGGGAGCCTCTGGTATTTTAGGTCTGCTCTGGGGGAGGGGTCTCCTGTGTTATAGGTCTGCTCTGGGGTCACCACTATTTAATGTCTGCTGTAGGCATCTACTGTATTATAAGTCTGCTCTAGGGGTTGTCTCCAGAATTATTATCATCTGGTTTGTGGCCTGTATTTGTAGTGTGTTCTGGGGTCTATGTAGTATTATGCAGTAGGGGGTTCTGGAGTAATATTTGTGCTGTGTTTTTTGTGGTTTTGTGCTTTACTGTGTTTTTTTGTTTTTTACTGTGGGTGTTGGTTACTAGTGTGGTCGTTTCAAGTTGAGTGGTATGAGAATATTGCCCTCGGACTGATAAAGGTTGTGCACCCCTGCTCTTAAGCTTTGCTGAATAAAATTTAAAAAAAATAATAAATGTTTACAATGGAAATAATTTTCTGTTGTGCAAATATGTATAAGTAAAAATATAAGGTAGAGTCCCAGGGGATTCTCATCCATATGCATGAAATGGAGTGGGTGGTTTTCTTTCTGTGTCTGCTTAAAAAATGATTGATGATGTTCAGGCTATTAGTAGTCTAAGAAGACAGCTGCAACCCTGTACCTGCCACTGAATGGCATTTTTACATTTGCTTTTGCTTTTTTTCAACAGGGTGTTCTCATTTTCTTCATTGTTTTCCTGTAACAGCAATACAATAGGGATAAACACTGTAATCACTGGATGAAAATCATAAAAAATATTAAAATAGTGGCACCTCATGGTGCAAATATATAAGGACAGCAATCATGGGTCATGGTGAACAGTTAGCTCACAAGTAGCTATGCTCACTTGGTGGAGCCGATTATCCAGCATTGGATAGTTAATGACCTTAGGTAGTTTTTGTAGCCTCCTGTGGGAGATATCCATATCATCCAAGAGTATGCAAGTAGGGTTGACGCTGTTCTACAAGGTCATCGGATCTTGTGATAGGATACAAGAATCAAATCAATTTCCATAAGGTATTCAGGTATATTAGGTAGAAACAGTCAACTTGTTTTTTGAGAGCCGAATAGTGTATTCTCCAGGCCAAATAACTGAAAAAAGAGCAAAATATATATATTATATGCACACACATATCCGTAATCATATATATATATATATATATATATATATATAGTATGAAACATAGCATAAAGCATGTGAAAAAGTTATGGACAGTGGAGAGGTGATCATATGAAAGGACAGATAGGTATATAATTTATTATGAGTATATATGACATATGATGTGGCATGATTAAAAACTCAAATATTTTTCATATCCATGAGAAATGATAATAATAATAAATAATAATAATTCCATTGTTTATATAGCACACACAGATTCCGCAGCGCTACACAGAGCTTGCCAGATCAGTAAAGTATAAGAAATAGGACAAAATATGCATAAAGGTTCACAAGGCAGATAGCAAACTTTCAACTTTTTTTTACTTTAACTCATGAATTTGTAAATTAACTCTCAAATCTCAATTTGCCATAAGAAAACACTACACCAATCCCAACAATCCTGACCCTGGTGCCTCCACCAGTCACAAAGTCAAAATTAATAAAACTTGATTACTTTAGACATATAAAATAATCACATAGACACAATGTCCTTCCACTACCTCAGTAGTAGAAAAAAGAAGAATTTCCAAATTACATCTTTAATTGGATATAGCTGATATAGCTTTGTAAATAGAAACATCAAAAGGATACAGCTTGTGGAAGGAGCGGAGTGAAGAAAGGAAGCACAAAAAAACTAAAAAAAACCTTTAAAGAGGTTAAAAATCCTTCATCTAGAAATTCAATTGTAGTATGTATAGAAAAACATGCAAAACACATCAGATATTGTCCACTTTATCTTCAAAATCTGTTCCTTCTATAGCAAAACATGTAGAAGCAATTCAACCTCTAGGAAAGCTGAGCTGTCAGTCAACAGCGTACTACTGGAAATCATGAAACATTTCATGGAGATGCAGTTGCATCTGTCAGCTGCAAAATGTACTTCTGCCAGTGAACTATTTCACTGAAATGACATTTAATGATTGTTTATATTGTGAAAATTACCAGCCCTATTACACCCTACCTGTGCATGAAGGGAATGAGAAATTGAGAGATGAGCAACTTCCATTGGCCTCTAGCAGATGACAGAATTTAGCAAAGCCATTGATAGAAACCAAAGGGAAATTGATGACAATTCCAGCTATTGTATTTCTAAGATGCCTTTTCCACAATAACTATATAATTATTTATTGAGGAAAGCTATCAAAGAGAATTGCTTTGCAACCTCTCTGCTACATGTAGTAATTGATGTGAAGTGAGGCATCACATCCCCTACTGACCCAGACCTGTTAAAGTCAGATGGATGACAACTCTCTCTATTATAATTGATATTATCACATCCTAGAATGCACAATACCTCATTCGAAGACGGCTGGCCTGTGCATTGATTGGCTTTCCTCTGTGAATGGGTCTCTTGGTAGAGCTCCCGAATTATGCATTAAAGATTGTCTTGTTGACAAATCCCAATGCTCCTGCCCTCAGCTCAGATATGATAGCAGCCTACTGATTGGTTCTATTGAACCTGTATCCAACCGGGAGGACTAACGCAGTTTGCTTGATGGGTATTAATGACTTGGTTTGCTTGTATGGGAGCATCTTATCAGTTCATTTTTAGTTTCCTTTTCTTAAACATGCAACAATGAAGTTGAAAGGGCAGACAGAAATAGCTTTTTTTGATAGGGTCCCACAAAATTGGTGATTATTAAAACAATGGAAGTCCTTGTCTGCACATTCCTATAAATGGACTTAAAGTTTGGCTAAATCCTTTATGACTTGGCAATTTTTAGTATTTGTGTTTACATTTTTCACTCCCCACTTTCAAAAATCTATAACTTTTTTATTTTTCAGAGCTGTGTGAAGGCTTATTTAATTCTCTAATAAATTGTCCTTCCTCGTGATGGTATTTAATATAACATGCCATGTACTGGAAAGAGTAAAAAAAAATTCCAAATGCCGTGATACTGGAAAAACAAAACATATTTACGCAATTTTCTTATGGACTTTTTCTAATGGTCTTTTCTTATGGTTTTTGTGGCTTTTACTGTGAACTCCAAATGACTCATCTCCTTTCTTTTTTGGGTCAGTTTGATCACAGAGATACCAAATTTATACAGGTTTTATTGTGTTTTAAAACATTTTAAAAAATTAAAACCTTTTGTACAAAAAACATTTCATTTCACCCTATTTTGACACTAATAACTTTTTGATACTTCAGTGTACGGCCCTATGTAAACCATAATTTTTTGGGGAGTGAGCTGGCATTTTCATAAGTATAATTTTGAGGACTATATGACTTTTTGATCATTTTTTATTACATTTTTTCTTTTGTGTTGCAAAATGGGAAAAATGTGCTGTTTTCTACATTTTCCCTTGCAGATTTGCTTCTGGGGAGCGATGATTAAAGCCAATATAGTGGGGCACACGCGCAGCGGGTTTTTGTCCCCGGAGGCAGTCAAAGGTTTAAATCCACCTATCGTGGGTGTTACTGTGTGTAATATGCAGAAATCTCCATACTGTTTAACAGACTTGTGATATAGTAACACATCACAAGCCATTTAGTGGTTCATTAAACCTTCAATGTTATTTTGCTCCATGATGGTATCTTAACTTTTTGGTAGCTTTCTGTCTGAAGCCTGCAATAATGAAAATTGGGATTTGCTTGTTTGTGAGTAGGATAAGGTACTTTATATGTTAACCCTTGCCCAACTGTATACTGAGGATCAGGGATAATTTTTTCTTGGTATTAAAGAAAGATCAATAGGGGCCATAAAGCTATTGCCACTATTCTATTGACACAATTGTTACATCTGTGTCTAGGTCTTCTGCAGTTCGTACTGTCAGGCTGAGAAGATGCTGAATTTTATCTGGCTCTTTTTAGTCAGAAGTCTGAACAGTGCTCTTTTGGCTGGAATGCTGGTGGAATCTAACTCGCCTGCTCTCTGCAAACTTTGCTTTGAACTAGCAAGGGTTAATGTTCTCATTCTCAGAACTCTGCATCTCTCCCTTGGAGCAGTCTTTCCAATAAATTCCCAGAGTGTGCCATCCTGATTGCTGGATAAAGATCTTCTTGCTAGCTCTCTTGTCTGTGATTTGTTTGCTATACATGTGTACCTCTGGTTTTTCCATTTTTGGCTCACGTTATTGACTATACTTCTATGTATAAGATTCTTTACTTCTCATGCTCTGTCAGTTGTGACATGAACTGTTTATCATTCTTATTCTGTTTATTTGTTTGTTTGGGTTGTTTTGTGTCTGCACATTGGCATAGGGAAGGTCTGCAAACAGGCAGAGCTGTTGGGGGGGGGCAGGACTTTCACTTTTCTGCCTGTTTTCCCTGAGTCTAGTGTCCCTATTACAACAATATTGTACATACAGTATATAGCAAAATAAGCTGCAGCCTCTTTTCTTTAGCTATCGGCAGAGACAACAATAGTTAGTTCTCACTTAAAGAAGACTATTAAGAGCTGGAAAGAATGTCCTGATGAACTTATGTTTAGGTAATTGATTAAAGTAATAGGAAAAACTTCTGTCACAGAAATATAGAGGATAACCCTAAGTAGTGCTAAAAATTATATGCAGATCAGTGGTGACATTAAAACCACTGTCAGCAAGAGGATAACACTTATTATCTTATGACAATAGCACATTTTAGGATACTTTCTTAAGTTGCAGTTAAAGTTGCATCACTACTGCATCTTACGAAATGCATTCAATTTTGAACTTACTTTTGCAGTTTTTTTTTATTTTATAATTGAAACCAGTGGAGTACATGGAAATTGCACCTAAAACCACATCAACACTGAATGTAGACCTTTCTAATGCAGTTGTTTTAACTGCGCCATGCGAAAGCACTCGCATAAATAACAGCAACCTACTTGGTGGATCCCCTCAGTAGCATATGCTTGTCTCAAAGATAAAGCTATACATTTCTAAGTACAAATTATTTGTCATGGTGATACTACAAATGGTTCAATAAATCAGTTATGTTGTAAGACCTACAGTAAAGGGTACAGAATATGGCTCAATGGGACAGCAAGTGAGTGTCAGGAAAAGAACAAACTGATGATGGCTGAACAGAGGTGAGAAAAGTCTAGTGCACGGCACTGAAGAGACAGTACCAAATAAGAGGACAAAAAAATTGAAAACGGCCTTCTGATCCATTTGCAGAAAAATATAGGCAGTGTCAGTCCGGTGTTCCTATTATTCATCTGAAAAGAATTTGTTAATCTTGAATATTAGATAATGTTGTAACTTTGCAGCTTCTAGTAGTGCTGAGACTATGATTTTCTAGAGCTCTAGGTATATGATGCACTTGGAAACTGCTGGGCTGGAGCAAAGACTATCCTGTCTGTTTGATCACCATTATTAGTTAATAATAATTCCTTTATTTATATAGTGCAAACAGATTACGCAGCGCTACAAAGAGCGTGCCAAATCGGTTAAAGATTATGTAGCCCCTTACAATCCATATACATTAATTAATTGGATGCACACCTTGTGGGAGTGGTATCCTGCCTGTGTCCTTTTTTGAGTCCTGTGCCCTATATTTTATGGCTATGTTTTCACAATTTAACGATAAAGGTGTTGTGCCTCTGTGTGCCCCCTCTCTCCCGTGCCGGCAGTCTCGCTCACCTTTCCGCGCTGCAACGATGATCTCCTCACTTCAGTGCGCGCATCCCCAGCTCGAGGGCGCGCCCGGTGGTCGCCTGAGATTTCTAGGGCCGGCACACTGCTAATTGGGTGCTGACCATCTGACTCCTATAAATGTCCTACCTCTTCCTGTGACCCCTGCCGGATCTTTGTGCTTCCATGCCTAAGAGAACGCTATATTCTAAGCCCTCTGCAATTATCCTGATTTTCCGTTGTGACTCCAATTCCCTTCCTGACTCCGATCCTGTGCTGCCTGTCCTGACCTCCTGCCTGTTCCTGACCACAAGTTTGCCTTAAGATTCTGCACTACGCCTTGGCCGCCACCGCAGACAAAGTCGCGCCTGTGGAACAACCTGGTGGTACCACGCCACAACAAGTCCAACCTGCTTTGCGACAGGCTCTAGTGAAAACCGGATACCACTTAGACTCCGTTCCCAGGTGTCGGCTTACGTCATCGTCCGCTGTGGTACAGAGGATCCACTACCTGCGATCCTGACAGTTGTATTTTTATGCTCTATCTGCTAACGTTGTGATTACTGCGCTACCCCCTCATTTTTTTGTTCCCTTTTGGTTACATACTTATCTAATGGGCTCGATGGACTGTCATGGGAACCCAGTTTTAACCGTATGCCAGGTGTCTTACTGCCCATCTCCTGCACATCGGTGCAAGGCGTTTACAATCTTCCACCCACCAACCGTAGAATGAGTTTGTTGGAAACACAATAGCCTTTATGAAAAAATCCTGCTATGACTGGCTCAAAAAGGATGGCCACATAGTGTAGCAGTCTTGTTGAGGGTTTATTTACATGTTCTGGGGTTTTTTACACAGTTTTTGAAGCCAAAAACAGGTGTCAATCCTCAATGGGATATATATAGAACAGCTGTTGCTATTTTTAATGTATACCTGCCACTGGCTTCATACACTGCATGAAAAAACCTGAACACATGTCCTTCTACTAGAGGTATTGGGCGAATCCTTACTGATAACTAATCAAAAAATAAATGAGAGATTCTTCTATGTGTTGACAGATTAAAATTCCTTTACCAATAAATAAATGTACCATAATTGGTTAAATTACTGACTGCAGTATTCAATGAACACAATTCATGTGTTTTTCCGAAATTCAAGCAACTGTCCCATATTGGAAAATGACAGAATGGCTCCTGTTACTGGAATTTAATGAGATCTTGCTATGGAGTACAAGCAGATTAAAATGAAAAACGGACCACATTACAATCTGTTTCGACAATTATTATCAGTCGTCTGTAATATAAATATGCAAATTCCTCAGTGTGAACTTTAGCATCCTTTGTAGAAGCAATTCATCTCTTTAAGGTATTAATTTAAGTTGTAAAAAGGATCCATACATCACTGGGTGTCATTTTGAAAACAAATATTAATCAATTTTACACTTTGAATCAACACTGTGCTGGCGTAATGTGCATTATTTGGGAAGTGGCAAGAAATTTACATATTCACCCTAATCATATGATAACGCAAGAACAAGGCTCAGCCGGGGAGACCTTATCATGGCTTGTGGAACAGCACTGCAGGCTGCTGCCGGATTTCCAATGTGCTACTATGCAGATGAAGTATATATATTCTATGTCGCTGTCACAATAACCTTGAATATGATGACATAAAAGTGGGTTTAAGATACTAAAGTGAAAAGTTAAACTTAAAGATTGATTTAATTTCAGGGGCTGGTTAAAAATGCCTCTACCCAGCAGAAGGAAATCTTTTTACAATCATTTAATTCTAACTATTAATTGTAGTAAATACTTCACCAGTTCTTCAAAATGACAAAAAAAACCATAAAATATTGTGCGCAGTATTAAAAAATATAAAACTGGATAGTATGGGATATAAAGTAATGTTTCATTATTTTGTATATGTTTTGTGGTATTAATTCCAAATTAATATTAATATTCTACATTAGTGATTTGAAATCTCTTTGGTTGATATTTGTTATAATGGCATTTGCAGTTTAACGCGCTAGCACTAAGGGTGCACACGTGAATAAAGAATAGTGATTTTCATATTTTCAATGCTGGAATACTTTCATATTTGGGATTATAATTGATACTTCCCCGGGCAGTGGGTTTATTCCTCTGCACTTTTGGAACTCAACAAAACACAAGGCTCTATTAAATCAATATAGAAGTAACCAAATATTATAACATACAGTATGTCTTCAAAAACCAACAAAGGACCAGAGGCTGCAGTCTATGATTTCATGGTAAGGCTAATTTCACCACCAATATTCTGCAGAATATGTTGTGTATTTAAAAAACAAACTTGGAAATGGATCCTAAACACTAAAAATGTACAGATCTTTCCATTATGGTTTTTCTCTGGTTTTGGAAAACAGATACTGATTAGAGATGAGCGAACATGCTCGTCCGAGCTTGATGCTCGGTCGAGCATTAGGGTACTCGAGACGGCTCGTTGCTCGGACGAGTATTTCCCCTGCTCGAGATCGAGCATTTAATTAAAAAAAACACAGTGAAGAACAATGAAGAATAGAATAAAAACAGTGAACACAGGATCATTTAAGATAAAAACACAGTGCAGAACACAGTGCAGAATAGATTACAGATGTTCGGCACATCTGCTTACTTGTGTTCTTCACACACATATATATTGTTCTTCACATGCTATTTTGTTCGCGCCGTTCCGCGCGTATCTCCCGACAAGTAAGCAGATGTGCCGAACATCTGTAATCTATTCTGCACTGTGTTCTGCACTGTGTTTTTATCTTAAATGATCCTGTGTTCACTGTGTTCACTGTGTTCACTGTTTTTATTCTATTCTTCACTGTTCTTTACATCTGCTAACTTGTCGGGAGATAATATACGCGCGGAACAGTGAAGAATAGATCGCAGATGTTTGCAAATTATCAGAAGACATTATTTTTCAATTAAATAACACATTTTATTCCTGAACCATGGTCCCTTTGAAAAATGCTCGGGTCTCCCATTGACTTCAATGGGGCTCGTTACTCGAAACGAGCACTCGAGCATCTGGAAATGTTCGGCTCGAGTAACGAGCACCCGAGCATTTTAGTGCTCGCTCATCTCTAATACTGATACAAAATACTTACCAAAATACTGCAATGTGAAACTGACCTAAGACTGCATAAAACCCTATATAGTATGTCCATTAGTTTTAATCTGCAGAAGGGGGTCATGGCATAGGAGATGAAGTTGAGTTGCATTAGAGAAAACATAAAAACATGGCAGTTCTCTTTTATATTTGAGCCTTGTCCTGTACTGCAGTTCTATTTAAGTAGAAGTACCCGACACACCCAAAAAAATGAAAAAAGAAAAATACTGTTTCTGAAATAAAGCAACCCTGTTTTTCTCATAAAACACTAATGGACTCTAGATTCCAGACCGTATTTGCTTTGCTGAGTATGTACATAGTGATTCCTACTATGGGGAGCAATACTGTATAATACTATACAGTATATTAATGAACTGGACTCTCATCTTTTGCTTCAGGCTTGTTCCTTCACATATGCATACGTCTTAAGACATCAGTTATCCTCTGGGGTTGTCATGGGAAAACTGATGGCATGATGGGTACATCTGGCTTACCATCAGTTGTGCCTGGCCCTGGCATGAAATTGATGTACAACTAACCTTTTTATGAATAGTAGGAAGATATCTTTGTTCTCAGTGTAACATGATTGGCTAGAACCAACAACATCAATGTATCCAACCTAGAGAGACTTTTCTCAGTCTACTAATGTGACAGAAAGCAGCACAGGCCCTTAAGTGGATTGGGTACTTGGGATTAGATCAGTCATCCTGACAGCTCTTACCTGGGCCTGAAGATATGTTAGGTACATGGGAAATGGAGTCATGTTATCTTATGTGAAAGGGTGTTTTATGACTATTGCCAGCAGAGGTGTCTGGTAAGGACAACTCCACTTTTCCAATGGCAACACATACACACTTGGCCAAATTAAGTCTGAATGTGTGTGGAGTGTTTGGTGTAATTTTTCATAACTGCATCTCTCAAATTAAAAATATTAAATGGGAGATGAATATTGGTTATTTGCCTACTATTGCTGATGCATTGTTATCCTAGATACTGTGGGAGAGATTTATCATACGTCGGTATTCGTGCACCGGTGTATGATAAATGCCACTCCCACCTGCGTCCCACCAGATTAATCTTCAGGCATAGACCTGTTGATGTTTCTGTAGGGCAGTAGTGTGAGCCGGCAAAGCTGCGCCAGGTCAGACCTGGTGTCGTTTTGAGAAAATTCCTGCAGGTTTTTAGAAAGCATGCAGACACAGGACAGGAATGTCCCACGCCTGTCCTCTCCTATGGCAGCCGCGCTCCTCTACCCCCCTCTATCCCCCTCTACGCTCACATAGTGTAAAGTGGCATAGTCACAAATATCATCACAATTTCTTGTGCAAGAAATTGTGATTATTTCAATGCTTCTTCACCAAAAACTAGCAGAGAACTGCTGATAAATCACCCCCCTTGTATGTATGTCAATGAAGGCAATAAAGGGTAATTGTGGTAAGCAAGACCAAAAAAAGCATATAGTTAAAATTAATGTGAAACTTGTTCCCTCTATGCCTTATCCTGAATTTTAACTCTGTATTTTGAGCTCCCTGCTTACCCATTACTAATCTCCCACAGGCTGCTTATTCTTTTATTGCTATTATGTCCTAATCTAAATTGTATTATGACCATCAACAGTGTCATTGTAAGAACATCTAGCCATTGAAACTAGTCCATCAGCACATACACAATCCCCTATGCATACAATTAGCATACTGGGGAGTATACAATGCCAAAGCCATTATGCAATTACCTCAGGGAACTTGGGATCTTAGGCTTATGGTCAAAAGACGATGAAGTTATGACAGCTGACAGACCCAAAGGGAATCCAAGCCAAATACGAGCTGTCTGGGCACCAGATAAATGATGATAAAGTGATTTTCTTAGTTCAGAGTCAATGGGAATTGACATGGGTGAACCTCCCTCTTAATAAATAGCTAAACCTTTGCTACCAAAGCAATATGGTGGATCTTTAATCTGTATGTACATCAAAAATACATTTCATCTAAGTATTTCCCACTTTTTAAATAAATCATAGACTGACACATTCCAAGTCAATATCCTCGCTGTTCACTCCAGTCACACAGGTGGGCAAAATGACATTGACAAATAATTTGGATTTGTATTCTTTCTCATGTCTTGAAATGTAATTTTTTCCACTTCACACATCAAGTAAGCGTAATAAATAAAAATAAAGATGCTGGAGTTTGAATGACTCATTTTAAAGTGGATTCTTAATCTAAAAAAGTCAGTGTTTTTTCCGTCAGCCTCAATGCCTAGCCTTGAAAGGAAGATGCTTATACAATGGGACAGCTGCACATTAATAAATATCACAAGTTTGATTAAAAATATGGATAGTCATTTTTGTTTCCTTTTCTTCCAAAAAGAAAAAAATCCACACAAAAACGTATGTTCAGACAGAAGATGTGATCTGGCTTTCGCTCATGTTTACTGCTTGCAAAATACAGAGTAAAATGTGTGTCTTGCCCAGCTGTTAGCTATTGTTCCTGTTTATCAGCTCTAAGGACTGAGGAGCCGAATAAAAAGATACGCTTGAGTTTGAAATGTGCCAGTCACTCTATTGTTAAAGCAACAAAGGCTAATTGTCTGAGCTGGCAAAACTCTGCTTTTGGTAAAAGTCCAGTTTTTTGTTAAGAAAAGCTATTGAGGCATGCAATTTATTTAATATGTGCAGAGAAAAGAATCTGATTTCACCCTAAAAAAAAAAAAAGAAAATGTTACGCCATTCATACATGATGGTCAGGCTCCGGATTCATTGGTAAAGAGAGAAACAATTATTGAAGCCTAATTCAATGCTTGTCAGTCATTAAATATAGCTGTGGCTGTGCAGATGTAGTGAAGGTCTATTGGCAAGAAACGTACCACTTGCAGAAGATGACTTATTAGGTGGGTTACTAAGTGGAATTCAGATTCATATGAAGATGGGTTAAAACATTTCTAGAATGATCTTAGTGAAAACCTGTTGTGCAGATAAATATTGGGATCTACTTGTTCTCGTGCTTGTGGTCCATACTGTACTGTAGCCTTACTACACTGAAGAACCATAGAGCAAGTAAACAGAGAAAGGAAAATTCCCTCAAATCCGTCACCACTTTCATATATCATTATTTTGATCTATATTTGTAAGTTAAAAGCAGTAGCGGATCTAAAATATGTTGCAATATAGATATTACAATATGAAACTGTTGCATAGAGGCGCAAGACTGGCTGCTAAGGGACTATAGAGCAAAAGCCTAGGAAGAATTACACCCTGGGATGTAGCCAGGTTTAACGCTTGCAGCCAATCTTAACTTTTATTTTCATTTCAATAGCAATGGTGCAGCAATTTGTCAGAATTGAAATATACATAGCAACATCTGTAGTATCTGCTGTACTGAGCACCCCCTAGTGGCAACTTCGGGAAGAAAGAGCTTTATCATTATTGTGCAAATGATAGCAGTGAATTTTACATGTAATTCCAGCAAAGGTAGAACAATTTGTATATTCTGCGTAAAGATCCTATGAATTCTGATATGATTTATCAATATGATCAATTGAACTGACATCCTGAGTTCAGTGCAGCTGAGAAGCAGAAACCCCTATCATAGTTGGTTAATTTTGCACTTTTATCCCTGTCCAATCACATTTACACCTTGCATTGCTCTATAGCGCACAGCTAGGTTTTTGTATCTATACATTCTATTATTTTGAATAACATATATGTGTGTATATATACACTCACCGGCCACTTTATTAGGTACACCATGCTAGTAACGGGTTGGACCCCCTTTTGCCTTCAAAACTGCCTCAATTCTTCGTGGAATAGATTTAACAAGGTGCTGGAAGCATTCCTCAGAGATTTTGGTCCATATTGACATGATGGAATCATGATGATGCGAATCTCCCGTTCCACCACATCCCAAAGATGCTCTATTGGATTGAGATCTGGTGACTGTGGAGGCCATTTGAGTACAGGGAACTCATTGTCATGTTCAAGAAACCAGTCTGAGATGATTCCATCTTTATGACATGGCGCATTATCCTGCTGAAAGTAGCCATCAGATGTTGGGTACATTGTGGTCATAAAGGGATGGACATGGTCAGCAACAATACTCAGGTAGGCTGTGGCGTTGCAACGATTCTCAATTGGTACCAAGGGACCCAAAGAGTGCCAAGAAAATATTTCCCACACCATGACACCACCACCACCAGCCTGAACCGTTGATACAAGGCAGGATGGATCCATGCTTTCATGTTGTTGACGCCAAATTCTGACCCTACTATTCGAATGTCGTAGCAGAAATCGAGACTCATCAGACCAGGCAACATTTTTCCAATCTTCTACTGTCCAATTTCGATGAGCTTGTACAAATTGTAGCCTCAGTTTCCTGTTCTTAGCTGAAAGGAGTGGCACCCGGTGTGGTCTTCTGCTGCTGTAACCCATCTGCCTCAAAGTTCGACATACTGTGCGTTCAGAGATGCTCTTCTACCTATCTTGGTTGTAACGGGTGGCGTTTGAGTCACTGTTGCCTTTCTATCAGCTCGAACCAGTCTGCCCATTCTCCTCTGACCTCTGGCATGAACAAGGCATTTCCGCCCACAGAACTGCCGCTCACTGGATGTTTTTTCGTTTTCGGACCATTCTCTGTAAACCCTAGAGATGGTTGTGCGTGAAAATCCCAGTAGATCAGCAGTTTTTGAAATACTCAGACCAGCCCTTCTGGCAGCAACAACCATGCCACGTTCAAAGGCACTCAAATCACCTTTCTTCCCCATACTAATGCTCAGTTTGAACTGCAGGAGACTGTCTTGACCATGTCTACATGCCTAAATGCACTGAGTTGCCGCCATGTGATTGGCTGATAAGAAATTAACAGGTGTACCTAATAAAGTGGCCGGTGAGTGTGTATATATATATGTGTATATATATATATATATATATATATATATATATATATATATATACGGTACAGACCAAAAGTTTGGACAAATCTTCTCATTCAAAGAGTTTTCTGTATTTGTCTGACTATAAAAATTGAAGATTCACACTGAAGGCATCAAAACTATGGATTAGCACATGTGGAATTATATACCTAACACTAAAGTGTGAAACAACTGAAAATATGTCTTATATTTAAGGTTCCTCAAAGTAGCCACCTTTTGCTCTGATTATTGCTTTGCATACTCTTCTCTTTATGAGCTTCTACAGGTAGATACCAGAAAAGGTTTTCACATCACAGGAGTGTCCTGTCAGGTTTAATAAGTGGGTAAAACTTAAGTTTTTACTTTCACTATTTGCCTCCATACCTGCCTGGCTGCTGGATTCACCATTTCCGTTGTTCAACTATGCACTGATCTGGCTCAGTCCGTGCACCAGCATCCAACATGTCGCTGTAAGAAGTGGGTGAGCTGAAAAAACTTTCTTTTTTTCTTTCATAGTGTCCCTTCACCCGCCTTCCCTCTCTGACCCAAATATCTGTCATTTCCTGTAAGAGAAGTGTCTGGGCGGGGAAGGGCAGGAGCCGGAGGAAGCACAAGCTTTGCAGAGTATCAGTGTAGACAGCCTGCACACTCAGCTCCCAGAAGGTGCAGGTTAGTTTGCACCGCCGATCCCTGCCTGAAGGAAAATGTCCACTGCAGCGCACAAGCCTGGAGCACTTTACTCCTGCATTTGGTCTGTGTGCTACATCAGGGGGTTCACGGCTGTCTGCAGGAAGCTTGGAGTTAAATGGTGACAGTCGAAAAGCAAGTTGGACTTGCTGCGGTGTGGTGTGACCAGGTCGCTCCACAGGTGCTCCACTTTGTCCGTGTTGGCGGCCAAGGCGTAGTACAGAGTCGTAAGTCAAGAGGGTGGTCGGGGACACACAGGAGGTTGGGACAGGCAGCACAGGATCAGGGTCAGGGATGTAGCAGTAGGTCAGGACAGACAGTACAGGGGCAAAGTCAGGAATGGAATCAAGGTCACATCAAGAAATGAGGATAATCGCAAAGGGCTAGGAACACAGTTTTCTCTCAGGCATAGAAGCACAAAGATCCATAAGGGGACACAGGAAGGGGCCAGGAATTTAATAGGGAAGGACGGCCACCCAGCGCCAATAATAGGTGCGCTAGCCATTTAAATCTCAGAATACCACCACACGCGTGCCCTAGGAGGTGGGTGCCCACGCCGGAGCGAGGGGAGCACCGCTGGAATGAGGAGAGGTGAGCGCTGCCGCGGGGGTCCTGGGCCACAGAGAGGGGCATGGGTCGCAGGAGTACCTGTGACAGTCCCCCCGTTTCGGCCTCCCTCTCTTCTTGGTCTGGAGGAATTTTTGCAGAAGGCCACAGTCCACGATATTGACCTCAGGTTCCCAAGACCTCTCCTCAGGCCCGAACCCCTTTCAACCACTTACCTCCTTCCGTCTTCATGTCCAGAAACTCCTTTACCTTGAAGACATCGGTGGAGGCAGCCTCCTGAGGAGGAAATTGCCAGGAGAAGCAGTTCAGGATGACTGGCTTTAGGAGAGACACATGGAAAAAGTTTGGGATGCGCATAGTGGGAGAAAGACAGAGCTTATACACCACAGGGTTAATGCATTGCAGTACCACAAATTAACCCAGGAAATGTGGACCAAGTATGTGGCCGGGGATCTTTAGCTTAACATACTTGGAGGACAGCTACACGTTGTCACCTGGAGAGAAGATGGGTGGAGGCCTGCGTTTCTTGTTGGCTTGCGTCATGGTTCAAGCTTCAGCCTGTAGCAAGGAGAGTCAAGTCTGCTTGCAGATAGACTTCAGATTCTTGACCAACTCTTCCATGGCAGGAATGTCCAAAGACACAGGAAGAGTTGGGCGTGGATGCTGTCCATAGACGATGAAGACTATGCTAGTGGTACACAGAGGAAAAGTCCAATTTCATTTGAAGTTGGTGGCACAGAGACCGCCAGAACCCGAAAACAAACTGGACCCCTCAGTCCGATACAATATGTAGAGGGAGACCATGAAGCTGGAAGATGTGGGTGAAGAACAAGCTGGCAAGGTGTGGAGCTGATGGCAGACCTGGCAGTGGAAAAAAGAGGGACATCTTGGAGAAGCGGTTAGTTACCACCCACGGAAGATGAAAAATCGGTGATAAAGTCCATTGCCACTTGATCCCATGGGCAGAGGGGTATCTGTAATGGCAGAAGAAGACCAGCTGGTTTAAGATGAAATGGCTTGTTTTGGGCACAGGAAGTGAGGGCCCACAAAATCCTGTTCCTCTTTGACCAGATCTGGCCACCAGTAGAAACGGCGACAGAGTGTTGCATCCCAGGGTGCCCAGCCTCATGAGAGCATGTCCCCAAGTCAGTATTCTCTTCCGAAGGGCATAGGACATAGGCCTTACCAGGAGGAAGTTGCCGAGGGTCCTCTGGAGCAGCAAGAACCAGCCATTGATGAGGAACAATATATTTAGGAACAGTAGAAAAAACAAAGGAAAAAGTGCAGTGGTATATGCTCACCCCTGAGCTTGTAGTAAGCTTGTGTATGCCATGCACAGATGGTTTGGTTGCTGGTCCGGTTCCAAGCACATGAAATGAATGAAAAATTATTTCCATCGGCAGCAGGCGAAAAAAGTCAGTGGCTGGTAAAAAAAAAGGCTTTATTGAAAAAACAATGGTTAAAACAAGGATACCATGGCACCTGCTACCATGGTATCCTTGTTTTAACCATTGTTTTTTCAATAAAGCCTTTTTTTTTACCATCCACTGACTTTTTTCGCCTGCTGCCGATGGACATCATTTTTCATTCATGTTTAGGAACAGGTTCTTCCCCAATTACAACCGAGGAACGAGAGAGGGCCTTAGTATTCTTCTCTGTAGGACGAAAATTTATTATTAAGTGGAAATGGGAGAAGAAAAAAGACCAACGAGCCTTTCAAGGATTGAGACGCTGAGCAGCCTGGTGATAAAGGAGATTCTTTTGGTCTGTGTAGATACAGACTGGATGACAGAGCTTTCTCTCATGCAAAGAAGCACAAAGATCTGGCAGGGGACACAGAAAGGGGCCGGGAATTTAACAGAGAAGGCGGCCGGCCAGCAGCAATTATGGCAAATCTTAGAACGCCGGCACACGTGCACCCTAGGAGACAGGGACGTGCGCGTCGGAGCGAGGGGACCGCCGTTGGAACAAGGAGAGGTGAGGTTGCCACAGGGTCCTGGGGTACAGAAGGGCACGGTTGCGCCTGCGACCTGGGACATGGGTTGCAGGAGCACCCGTGACTGTAAGCTCCCAACTCTTTAAAGGGGTTTTCCGAGTTCTTGAAAAAAAGCTAAAAGTGTCCGGGACAGGGCTGCTTAAAAAAAATAAAGATGTACTTACCTCCCGGTGCCCTCCCGTATCCAGCGCTGCTGTCGCTCCGGTCCGGGCGCCATGTAAACAAACATGGCCGCCGGAGCAGCACTGGACTCAGTTCCGGCCGGACCCAACAACCTTCCGGCCCCCATACACAATGCTGTGTATAGGGACGGATAGGCGTGCCCGGCCACGGCCGGCCGGAAGCTGAATCCAGCGCTGCTCCGGCGGCCATGTTTGTTTACATGGCGCCCGGACCGGAGCGACAGCAGCGCTGGATACGGGAGGGCACCGGGAGGTAAGTACATCTCTATTTTTTTTTAAGCAGCCCTGTCCCAGCCACTTTTAGCTTTTTTTAAAGAACTCGGACAACCCCTTTAAGCATCTCACACGTTATTCTTTGGGTCAGTACGATCACGGGGATATCAAACATTTTTAATACATTTTAGAAATTTCAATATTCTGTATGAAAAAAATTTCCATTTTGTGGACTGTATGACCTTTTGGTCATTCAAAATCTGTGTTGCAAAATGGCAAAAATGAGGCGGTTCGGACATTTGGGAGATATTTTCTGTTACAGTGTTTGGCAGTCAAAGCATCAAACATACAGTCAAACATACAGAAAACACCTGGCTTGCACCTTTAACATAGGGCATGCGACAGACTTTGGATATTGGCATGGATACTTCTTAAATACCTGTGCAAGCAGTTTACACCTAAAAGATTGTGCAAAGTCTGTCAGCAAACAGGTGCAAAACCCTTAGTAAATGTGCCTCAAAGTGAGGAAAAAATCTACAATCATTGCACTGCCATTTTTCAAGTGGCATAATACTTTTCATTTTTGGTCTATATAACTGGCTGGGAGTTTGTTTTTTGCAGGAAATGTAGTATTTTTCAACAGTACCATTTTCATATGGATACATTTTTTATCAAAATAGGTAAAAATCATAATCTTTGGTGGGTTTTTAATTTTGATTTTGTTTTATTGTACATGTCATTACGGACATGGCAATATGTGGGATTTGTTTGGTTTATGGTTATATGTATAGGAGCTTTGATGGCCTTTTCACAAATGTACAAGTTTATTTGTTATTAAAAAACATTTTTTACAGTCCCCCTCATAGCCACAGTGCCCCCACCGTGTCCCACTGTTAGATTAAAATAGAGACAATGCCATAGAGACAATCAGCACCCCCCTGAAAATGCTTTCTAGAGCACGGATCAGGCAGGAAATCTCCCTGCAGGCATTTAAATGATGCAGTTGTGTTGACTGCAGCATTTAAAGGGTTAACACCCGCGATTAAAGCTCACTTTGACTGCGGGTGTTACATGGGGGTGTCAGCTGTAAATTACAGCTGACACCCTTTGTTTTCCAATGCATTTTCAGCTGCAGTTAATGTACATCCGTGATGTACTACTATCTGTCAATATCCATGCCTTAATAGTACGTCATGGAGCTGCAGTTCCACAATATTATGTATATTAATATGTTACACAATATTATGTCATTACAACTTAAAACAGTTATTAGAGTTTCTTTATTCAAAATGTCATACTATATGCACAAAGAAGGACATTGAGGTCCTCTTGCATAAATAGAATATCATAAATGTTCATAAGAAAAACAAATAAAAAAACAACAAAAAGCACATAAAAATACCAAACATATTGATCCTGACAGCATCAAGCTGTTAGATAGTTATCCTACCAGATAGCTTATTACATGAAATTAATTAACAAGACTTGGGACCACCTTTCTGTGTAATCCTAGAAATAAATGCACATAGTAATTCATCTGCCTGATGTCAATTATGGTGGGAAACATACCAAAAAACTAGTAACTGTAAGGCTACATTCACACTGCCGTTGCCCGCCCGTACCGTACCGTAGCGAGCAACGGCAGTGCACAGGGAGAGGAGGAGGAGGTGAGCGCAGGAAGTTATGGTGCACGGCGCCGTATTACGGGAAAAGATAGGACAGGTCCTATCTTTTTCCCGGGTACGGAGCGGTACGGTGCCCCATGTGTGCTGCACCGTACCGCTCCCGTAGGGTGCTGTGCACCCATTGATGTCTATGGAGGACGTATATACGTCCTCCATACAGTAGTGTAAATGTAGCCTAAGTTAAGATTTTTTTCATTTCATCAATCTGTACAACATATTAACCATAACAACATCCTGTAGCAGTGAATTTACTTACTTACAGTAAAGAATTTCTAACTATAACTATGGTGAAATTATCATTGTTTTAGCCCTTGGCATTGTGTGTAAAAGGTTAGATGTAAGAAGATCTTAAGAATGTTCTCTGTACTGTACATTCAAATATTGCCACCAAGTTTTTATTCTAGTCTTTGGTATGACACCATGACAAGCATTGGTCCATGTACTATAGAGCCATATTGGTATCTAAACTGATTCCCCCTTTTCAGCCTCACATGACTCAACTCAATCAAAATGTGACTCTTTACTGCTGTCTCCAGAGGACCCTCCAGTGGGCAGCATCTTGAAACCAATGCTGGACTCTGGTGGACCAGAAGAAGATAGACCTTATCAGTCTTCAAATTAGACTATTTACTAGGTGTTGATGGAGTATGAGCCTCCAAAATTATTTCACATAAACAGGGAAACTAATGCTGTATCAGGTAAGAGGAAGTAGTCAGATAAAAAATTGGGATTAAAGTGGGATTAAAAACTTGAAAGATAAATACAAAGATGTTTATTAAAGGATTGAAAATTTGGAGAACAAACAATTCAAGACTATGTTACAGTATGCTGTCCTAACACCTTCCAGATCAAGTTTCTATCATAGCCATCATTAAAAAAAAAAACTTTTACGCAAGATGTTATACAACTGGTTGTATAACGTCATGGAGGAAAAGAGATTAATACTGAAGGCAAGCTCTCTCCATCTCAGAATATCCAACTTCACTGTCACTAACAGCTCTGCATCCAGAGACATAAATGATATTCCCTTCAGAAATCTGTTGAATAATGTTAATCACAGCAGAAGGGATATTCTGAGGAATGGAGAGTTTACTGCAATGCTAAACTCTCTACTTCCATGACATTACAGAGGGCCATGAAATAAACATAATCTTAAAGGTTTTAATCTGCTTGACAACATACTGATGATAGTGTTTCAGGCCACCATGACCACTTCAACCAGTTCTGTCTTGGATTTGTTCAGTTTGCATCATTAACTGTGTTGTGCCCAATTATACAGGATAGAGGTAGTAGTATTGAGCTGTGCTCATATAAGATACAAATAGCACTATTATGGTGTGCATAGGGGTAAGTAGAAAGTACCTTGCCAATGTATACAGGATAGGAGTAGTAGTACTGTGCTGTAGACTCGTGTGTGATAGGGGGAGTAGTGCTGTGCTTTGGCCTGGTGTACGATAGGAAAAGTAGTGCTGTGGTAATAGTACTGGGCCGTATTCATATACACAGGATAAGAGCAGTAGTACTGTGTAGTGCCAATAAATACTGGATAGGAGTAGTGGTATTGTACTATGCCCATTTATACAGAATAAGGGTTGTAGTACTGCGCTGTGTCCTTATAGAGCGGTTAGGAGTAATAATACTATCAAGTGCCTATATATACAGAATAGGAGTGGTAGTACTGTAGCCTTGTGTAGAAAGGAGTAGTAGTGCTGTGGTATACCCTGGTGTATGGTAGCGGTAATAGTGCTGTGATATAGCCTAGTGTAGGATAGGAGTGATAGTGTTGTGCTATGTCCAAAGTAGGAAAAGAGTTACAAAGTAGACATAAACAAGAAAAAAAACTCAAAAACAAGCAGGCACAGAGACAAACTTAAAACATATACTTCTCACACATGTGCTCTGTCTTCCCTCTGATGGAGCACTGCCCGAACTACGGTTTGTCCGAGCGGTACGGCCACGCCCCCCTGATTTCTGTAGCGTGCGAGCCGGCGCCGATACGCCATAATCCGATCGTGTGCGCCGAAAACCCGGGGCAATTCAGGGCAGAAGAGAAATATTCGGGAAATCCGACAAAAGTGCGGCGTTCGGACCCTTAGTAAATGGGCCCATAGTTTCAGCAGAGGCAATAATAGCCCAAGGGGACGGATACAAGTGTATAGCATCCACCCCTAGCTTCCGCTGAGCGTACACTGTAGACTGCAGTTATGTAACTGTCGAAACACTCACTTCCCCTCGTGCTTTCAAAGAGAAGGGGTGGGACTGAAGATCCCACACCATGTGTGGGATGCATCATCATTTGCATTACTAGTAGGCAAGCAATTTACATATCTTTAGATGCTCTGTTGTTCTTTTATGTTAATGTAAACAATAATGCAACCGATAGAGCATTAGTCAAACTGATTTGGCCTACAAGTACTCAACAAGGGAAATTTATCATACACTTGTCCTACCTGTCATAGTTTTGCATAAGCTTATGAAACTTGCGTATGAAAGTTTGCAGGTTTTAAAAAAGCATGCAGACACAGGGCAGGAATGCCCATGCCCGCCTACTCTGAGAGCAGCTGTGGCCCTCCATGCCCCCCACAAGCCTACAAGGCATGAAGGGGATACAGTCGGGCTAATAATTACAAATTCTTGCAGTGCACAGGAATCTGCAATTATTTCAGTGCTTCTAAGCCAGAAAACTGGGATAGAAACAACGTGTATTTCTACAGGGAGGAAACTATGCTCCCATGGGCCGTTGTTTGCATGGTGAGTGCAGTTCATGCACTGGCGACAATAGAAAAAGACTCCCGGGATGCAAACATGAGCTGGAATAGGACTTTTGTATCTAAGGCAGCCGGCAGATACACAGGGCCCTGTAATCTCAAGATTTGCACACTTGCACATGAACGTGAATAAGGAAATGTGCCTGCTGTAGAAAATATGGGCAGCACACATCCAAAATTACTGGTGGGGTACATGAGCCTTTACTTTGTTATGTTATGTGTTGAATTATTTTTTTTTTTTACAATTTTAGTATAACAATCTACAACAAAAACCAAGTATCTAAAGAGTTTGTATAGAGATAATAAAAATTCATTCTGATAATTGAGAATTTTTAAATGCCAGCACCTGACTTGTAATAACCACAAAGCCTTCAATAAGATCAGTGCAGCAAAATGATAACATTAGGCCATGGGCTGTAGAGTGTACCCTGTGTCGCCTCCCCCTTGCTCCATACAGAACGGATTCTTTTGTTAATTACAGATACAGCACGCTGAGATATTGAATTGCTCAGATTGCTAGCATATGCTTACTTTTTCCTATCTCAGGTAATGAAATGTCAGAATAGTTCTTTTTTCTGGTTTTGTAGCATGTTGATCAAAATGACCTTTATTTTTATACCAGACACAGATCAATAAGTAACTCTGCGTGTTTGACAGAAAAGGGTGCAATATACAAGAGATGACAGGACAGACGCTTGTGGAAACCTGTGAGTTCATTTTTGCTTGGTATTTCCAGACAATGTAGCATGTTTCCTCTCAAAATGAAAATTCATTTTGTCCATTTAATAGGAGGTGAGGATATTAAAAGAGTCCATTTTGTTAAAGTAATGTTTCAGGTTGCAGGAATAATTTACACACCAGTCACCATCTGCGCTGATGGTACATTTATTAGATTTTGATAAGATGGAAGAACATTCAGACAGTAGATTAAAAAGAAATAATAACAAAAAGATGGGGTTTTTTCTTGGTTGTGGTCACAAACTGTTAAATATTTGTTTAATTCTGGCTTTTTAAATTAAAATGATCCAATATTATTTATTTTGCATTGTAATTGAAAGTCATGGTACTCCTCGTAGACTGAATTTGTTGATGTGAGATAAATGTAGGAACTTCTGTCTGTTTAGATATTATTAAGACTTGGCTGCTATTGGCACAATGGTTTGACTATTATAGAACTGTGCCATCTTGCGGTTTCATATTCGTTGGTCATTTTGAATAATTGTCTTTTGCATTTTTTGAAATTGCATCCTTAAAACTACTCAATAATTGTATTAATAGGTTCTGGCTGCAGAGTTCTAGGCTACTGAACCACACCCAGTGCAGCTCTGCATGGGACTGTGATTGGCAGCTTGCTCTGCAGAGTTTACTTCCCTTGTCTGAGCTGGATTTATGTTCAGTGGAAAGCTGAGGGCGGGGGAGAGGGGGTGTCAGGTGTGGGTTGACATCCAAACTAATCAGTTGTTGAGGTGAAGTCAAGGAACAACTTATATACCTGCTTCCCCCTTTGACCAATTGTTGATAATACTAGTCTCCAAATACCTGTGATTCTACCTTTTATTCTGTTATTGCTATATTTTGACCCTTGCCTTTTTTATTACTCTTTACAGCATAATTTTGTACTATGCCACCATCCTAGTCTGTCCGTCTCTTTCTCTCTCTCTGTTTGTTTGTCTTCTGTTCTGACTACTACTTAGCGTAGGGACTGTCATCTAGTTATCTCCTACAGGTCAGTGCAGTATGGGCGAGTAGGCAGGGACATGGGTTGTGAGTTAGCTCAGGGCCTGGACCCAGGGGCATTACTGTCTGACCATACCTGCAGGAGGAGGGGACCAGCATCTGCCAGTTGGCAGATCGCAGGTCCATGAGGGAGAATAAAATCACTTGTATGTGTATCTTTAATAAAGATACACATTAGATTCATATGATTACAGACAGGGGTGGGATCCTACTTTTCTCTCTAATTCAGATTCTAATGCTATCATTGCCTTGGAACCGGAACTCAAAGGTCAGGGATCCGGAGCCGCTTCCTTTAGTTTAACACTGTGCTCTGCACTGTAACCTTGCTCCTACAATTTAGGCCAGGGGTCCCCAAACTTTTTACATAGGGGGCCGTTCACTGTCCCTCTCAGACCGTTAGAGGGCCGGACTATAGTTTAAAACTAAATAGCGGTACATGTGACCGCATCCATAATACACTGGGCTGCTTCTCAATTAATTATTTAATATACTATACCCACTTGTGAACAATTTTATATATTGGCCCAATGAATTAATAAATTGGGTCTATTAATTATTAAATATGCTGCTCCTTCATTAATTACTAGACTGACCCTCATAATTAATTATTTAATATGCCCCCTCCACCATTAATTATTTCCTATGCTGCCCCCCACATTTAATTATTTCCTCTGCTACCCCCACCATTAATTATTTTCTATGCTGCCTCTCATAAATAATTATTTCCTACGCTGCCCCTCCACGAATATTTCCTATGCTGCCCCCCACGTTAATTATTTCCTATACCGCCCCCCACCATTAATTATTTACTATGCTGCCCCCCAACATTAATTATTTCCTATGCTGCTCCTCATAATTAATTATTTCCTATGCTGCCCCTCCACCATTATTTCCTATGCTGCTCCCACCATTAATTATCTTCTATGCTGCCCCCCACCATTAATTATTTCCTATGCTGCTCCTCCATCATTAATTATTTCCTATGCTGCCCCCCAACATTAATTATTTGCTATGCTGCCCCACCATTAAATTTTTGCTATGCTGTCCACCACCAATACTTATTTCCTATGCTGCCCCCCATGATTATTTCCTATGCTGCCCCCCACCATTAATTATTTCCTATGCTGCCCCTCATAATTAGTTATTTCCTATGCTGCCCCTCATAATTAGTTATTTCCTATGCTGACCCTCATAATTAATTATTTCCTATGCTGCCCCACCATTAATTATTTCCAATGCTGTCCCTCATAATTAATTATTTCCTATTCTGCCCCCAACATTAATTATTTCCTATGCTGCCCCTCCACCATTAATTATTTCCTATGCCTCCCTCATAATTAATTATTTCCAATGCTGCCCCCACCGTTAATTTTTTCCTATGCTGTCCTTCATAATTAATTATATCCTATGCTGTCCCTCATAATTAATTTTTTCCTATGCTGCCCCTCATAATTAATTTTTTCCTATGCTGCCCCTCATAATTAATTATATCCTATGCTGCTCCCCATCATAAATTATTTCCTATGATGCGCCCCAACATTAATTATTTTCTATGCTGTCCCCCACCATTAATTATTTCCTATGCTGCCCCTCATAATTAATTATTTCCTATGCTGCCCCTCATAATTAATTATTTCCTATGCTGCCCCTCATAATTAATTTTTTCCTATGCTGCCCCTCATAATTATTTATATCCTATGCTGGTCCCCATCATTAATTATTTCCTATGCTGCCCCCCAACATTAATCATTTCCTATGCTGCCCCCCACCATTAATTATTTCCTATGCTGTCCCCAACATTCATTATTTCATATGCGGCCCCCCCACCATTAATTATTTCCTATGCTGTCCCCAACATTAATTATTTCCTATGCCGCCCCCCCCACCATTAATTATTTCCTATGTTGCCCCTCATAATTAATTATTTCCTATGCTGCCCCTCATAATTAATTATTTTCTATGCTGCTTCCCACCATTAATTATTTCCTATGCTGTCCCCAACATTAATTATTTCCTATGCTGCCCCCCACCATTAATTATTTTCTATGCTGCCCCTCATAATTAATTATTTCCTATGCTGCCCCTCATAATTAATTATTTCCTATGCTGCTCCCCACCATTAATTATTTCCTATGCTGCCCCTCCACCATTAATTATTTCCTATGCTGCCCCTCCACCATTAATTATTTCCTATGCTGCCCCTCATAATTAATTATTTCCTATGCTGCCCCTCATAATTAATTATTTCCTATGCTGTCCCTCATAATTAATTTTTTCATATGCTGCCAGTCATAATTAATTATATCCTATGCTGTCCCTCATAATTAATTATTTCCTATGCTGGTCCCCATCTTTAATCATTTCCTATGCTGCCCCCCACCATTAATTATTTCCTATGCTGCCCCCCACCATTAATTATTTCCTATGCTGCCCCTCATAATTATTTCCTATGCTGCCCCTCATAATTAATTATTTCCTATGCTGCTTCCCACCATTAATTATTTCCTATTCTCTCCCCAACATTAATTATTTCCTATGCTGACCCCCACCATTAATTATTTCCTATGCTGCCCCTCATAATTAATTATTTCCTATGCTGCCCCTCATAATAAATTATTTCCTATGCTGCTTCCCACCATTAATTATTTCCTATTCTCTCCCCAACATTAATTATTTCCTATGCTGACCCCCACCATTAATTATTTCCTATGCTGCCCCTCATAATTAATTATTTCCTATGCTGCCCCTCATAATAAATTATTTCCTATGCTGCCCCTCATAATTAATTATTTCCTATGCTGCCCCTCATAATTAATTATTTCCTATGCTGTCCCTCATAATTAATTTTTTCATATGCTGCCAGTCATAATTAATTATATCCTATGCTGTCCCTCATAATTAATTATTTCCTATGCTGGTCCCCATCTTTAATCATTTCCTATGCTGCCCCCCACCATTAATTATTTCCTATGCTGCCCCCCACCATTAATTATTTCCTATGCTGCCCCTCATAATTAATTATTTCCTATGCTGCTTCCCACCATTAATTATTTCCTATGCTGCCCCCCACCATTAATTATTTCCTATGCTGCCCCTCATAATTATTTCCTATGCTGCCCCTCATAATTAATTATTTCCTATGCTGCTTCCCACCATTAATTATTTCCTATTCTCTCCCCAACATTAATTATTTCCTATGCTGACCCCCACCATTAATTATTTCCTATGCTGCCCCTCATAATTAATTATTTCCTATGCTGCCCCTCATAATAAATTATTTCCTATGCTGCTTCCCACCATTAATTATTTCCTATGCTGCCCCTGACCATTAATTATTTCCTATGCTGCTCCCCACCATTAATTATTTCCTATGCTGCCCCTCCACCATTAATTATTTCCTATGCTTCCCCCACCTTTAATTATTTCCTATGCTGCTTCCCACCATTAATTATTTCCTATGCTGCCCCTGACCATTAATTATTTCCTATGCTGCTCCCCACCATTAATTATTTCCTATGCTGCCCCCCCATTAATTATTTCCTATGCTGCCCCTCCACCATTAATTATGTCCTATGCAGCCCCTCCACCATTAATTATTTCCTATGAAAGCCGGCGCCGATGCGCAAAAATCCGATCGCGTGTGCCAAAACGCTACACCCATGGTTATCTGCATCTATGGTCCTGCTCTAAATAAGAAAGAGTATATTTATCTGTGGTACCAACAACTGCCTTCTTGAGAGTAATATAGGACTAACTTTCATATCATGGCTTTGATTATCTTGTTGTCCTTGACTTAATAGTGTGTATTTCTCTTTCTAAAAAGTCTTGTGCCTGCCCCCTACCTGCACCGACAAGTATTACCTACAATAAGCTTAGGTACTTAGGTTCCCTTTTAGGTCCGCTCCTCACGAAGCGTTGTTCAAGCCCACCCACTGTAGTCAGTAGCCTAAGCTGATAGGCTTACTGCAAACATAATGGTTTCCCTTCAGGTCCGCCTGTTGTTTTTCTGCGATGACTCATAGTCCGTCAGGCCACGCCCCCCTGTCTCTCATTGAGTGCTCATAACGGAACTAAAAATGTATGAGTTTTCCTTCAGGTCCGCCCGTTGTCTCTCTGCGATTATTCACAGTCCGCTAAGTACTGCCCCCCTCTGACGTATTCTGTCTCCTTATTGGCTACCGGTAATAGAACTGTTTTCTTCCAGGTCCGATTCAGTATCTGTTTTGTTTTTATCCAATGGTGTTTTTCATAAGGTGTAGGTGTGCACTAAGCTACGTAGTAGCACTTCCTGGTGCCCGGGTTTAAAAACCCAACGAGGACGTCAGATTCTATAGGCAAGATGAAGCGCTAGTGCGCGAAACGAATCGTCCCTTAAAAACCCGCTCCTGCGTTATCACGTTCCTCTACCTGTAATGTGCTGTCTCTCTAAGATGTAAAGAAATAAAGAAGAATTATTTTACTACGTGGTGAGTGGCAAATTTTTTTTCTTTTTCCTTTTTTTGATGATGCCTGAACACTCTGTCCTGTGTCAGATATATTTTTGAGCACCACCACTTGCACTTACTCATATGTGACACTAGAAGGGTTCAAATACACTCCACCCACTATTCCTATAAGAAAAGGTCTAAGAAGCTGTGCCCCTTGTACTTTCTTTTCTCTTTTGATAAAAGATTCATGATTTCTGGCACATATTCTGCATGAATACGGCGCCCTCTGCAGATTTTTGGTGGACCTTTAACATAGGAAGCGCAACACATTTCTGTCAGACTTTGCATGATAAATCTGGCGCACGGTTTGAATGAGCACCGGAACGCCCCTTTCAGTGCAGAAATTTGTGCCGCATGAAGAATAGTACAACCGTGCCACAAACGGTCACATGTGACACAAATGGGGTGCAGGCACTTTTTAAATATCAGTTTGCACCTAAGAGAATGTGCAAAGTCTGCTACAAGACTGGTGCATGTCCCTAAGTAAATGTTCCCCAGTATGTTTTGAGTAGCTTCTTCCGACTTCTTCTCTACTGAACTTTACTACTTCAAAGGTCACTGAAAAAGGAAACTGCTTCTACATGTGCTTTGCTTCCTACTTAGGGCCTTTTCGACCACCTAGAGTGCAGAGCATCTGGAGCAGGTAGGGGACGCCAGCCGTTGTCCTCCACCTGCTCCAAATTGCATTAGAATCTATAGTATCTGTGTCCTTAGCATGTGGATGCTATTGATAATTAGGGTGCTGCACAGGGCTCTGTCTATAACATAAAAAATATGTCTTTATGTGACCATTTCCCAGTCCCAACACCTATAAACAAACATGATATACATCAGTCAATTGGAGTGATACATAAGAGCAAACCATACAAAATAACAATGATGTTTAACAATATTATAAAAAGATTATGCAGTATTTCTCAATAAAGTGCCATGAATATAAAGTGCAATTGTAAGTGACAAGTGCCTAAAACTATTAAAATCATGACCTGAAAGATTTTAAAACATATTCTCTTACAGGTGGCTTGAAAAAATGTCCGAACAATGTCCATAAACAAACTGTGCGTGTGTGAAATGCACTCTGGAACGCATTGTCCGGCTTAGGATAGCCCGTGTGCATCAAATAAGGCGCACAGCTGTGTGTCTTAAAGAGATATCATCACATAACAACGCAACCATATCACTTTGCAAGAGTACATGACTGACTGACATCTTAGGCTAGTGTTCACACTGAGATACGAATTACCTTGCTAGCACCGATCGCGGCTATTAACCCCCCGTTGCCGCCGGCAAAGTCGCCGGCGGCATTTAAAAGACGGCGGCGCGCGGGCGCCGCCATCTTTTTTTCGATCGCCACGCCCCCGAACGTCATCGGGGGGCGGCGATCGGTTGCCATGGTAGCCTCGTGTCTTCTTTTGACACGAGGCTATCTGGCAGCTGCAGATTCGTTACAATGAGCCAGTGGCTCATTGTAATGAATGTGCTGCAAAAATGCCATATATTGCAATACAGAAGTATTGCAGTATATGGTAGCAGCGATCTGACCATCTAGGGTTAATGCACCCTAGATGGTCTAAAAGATAGTGAAAAAAAAAAGAAAAAAAAAAAGTTAAAAAAAAAAAAAAAAATTAATAAAATATTAAAAGTTCAAATCACCCCCCTTTCCCTAGAACGGATATAAAACATAATAAGCAGTAAAAATCACAAACATATTAGGTATCGCCGCGTCCCAAAATGCCCGATCTATCAAAATACAAAAACGGTTACAGGCGGCGGTGACCTCCGAGGCGGGAAATGGCGCCCAAATGTCCGAAATGCGACTTTTACACCTTTTTACATAACATAAAAAATGAAATAAAAAATGATCAAAATGTCGCACAGACCTCAAAATGGTAGCAATGAAAACGTCGCCTCATTTCGCAAAAAATGACCCCTCACACATCTCCGTGCGCCAAAGTATGAAAAAGTTATTAGCGTCAGAAAATGGCAAAAAAAATGTTTTCTTTTTTGTACACATTCGTTTAATTTTTGAAAATGTATTAAAACACAATAAAACCTATATAAATTTGGTATCACCGCGATCGCACCGAACCAAAGAATAAAGTAGGCGTGTTATTTGGAGCGAAGAGTGAAAGTCGTAAAAACTGAGCCCACAAGAACGTGACGCACGTGCGTTTTTTTTTCAATTTTTCCACATTTGAAATTTTTTTTCAGCTTCGCAGTACACAGCATGTTAAAATAAATAACATTACGGGAAAGTAAAATTTGTTACGCACAAAATAAGCCCTCACACAGCTCTGTATACGGAAAAATGAAAAAGTTATGGATTTTTGAAGTTGGAGAGCGAGAAATGAGCTGAAAAACCCTCCGTCCTTAAGGGGTTAAGACACATAGCCGTGAGCCTAATTTGATGCACACGGTTCATCCGAAGCTGGACAATGCGTTCCAGCATGCGATTCACACACTCAAGGTTCATTTATGAACAAAGTTCGGACTTGGTGTGCTTTTTTTCTGGCGATCTGTATGAGAATATATTTTAAAATCTTTCAGGTCATGATTTTAATAGTTTAAGGCATTAATTGCACTTCAGTTATAATTGTGATACAGAAAGCCTTGTATCAGGTAAAGAAAGAGATCTTGGGGAGAAAAATCGCATGCTGCTCCAGGTGTGGATAAAACCATAAATCTTTCATTCCAAATCTTCTTTAAAATGACATACAAGGTACAAGTAGACCATGGCGATACATCCTGATTGACAAAGAGTGGATATAATGGCAGTATAACCTACTTGTTTCGGGCATACAAGACGTCCTTACTCATGGCTAGTTTCTTTACAAATGAGACATGGGTAATTAGCTCCACGCCCCAGCACACTGCCATATGCATATGGAGGAAGAGGTGGAGTCAAAACCCTAAAATCATATAATAAAACCCATACAAAATTGAAAAAACTGCCAGTAATATGTATGTATTCTGATGAACACACTATTTTCTCCAAATAATAGAATACATATAAATATATAAGCCATAGATGTTATTAATGATGTTAAGACAATGATTAACTAGTATGTGGAACATTATGAGAACGCAATCCCGGAAGTTCATCATGGACACACCTGCCAGAAATACCCCCTTGTGTTACCATGTCAACATGAAGCAAAACAATAAGAGAACTGATTCCATTCTATGGACCTCAGAAAGGTACGAAAGATGCACTGTAGGGCGGAGAAAGAAAAGCAAAGCATGAAGATATAGCAGTTATTAGTTATATTAGTTATTTGGTGATACCTCAAGAGTAAAGATGGAAACAGCGACAAAGGAAAGCTATAAAAGCCCGTTGACATCCCATGATTGTATTAGTGTTAAATAACAGTAAATAATTCAATTAAGCTGTAACGGGGTGTAACAGAAACCTCCTCTTAATGAGCCCTGAAAGGAGTTAGTAATGAAACATTAATTCCTTCCTAAAATTCATACCTGCTGGGAACCTGGTATTAAAGACAAAAGTCCAGTATGCCTCACGATCTAACAATATTTTATATCTGTCGCCACCTTGTTGGGGAAGATGTACCTGTTTTATAACAAATGTCTCCAAAGAAGAGACCTCTTCCCGGTGACACTCGATAAAATGTCATGCTGCCCCGGAGAGGGATCTCCTCTTGTCCGTCTGTTGGGAGGCATTTAATTTATGCCAATTGCGGATGTCTCTGAGGTGTTCTAAAAACCTCTGCTTGAATCTTCTGGTAGTGGATCCTACGTACATCTGGGCACAGAGTGAACACATACACTGTGATGACATACACTACATGGTCTGAATTACAATTCAAATATTCCTTTATATCATGCAACTGAGTCTTCTCTGTATTGGAAAAGATTTTTGTGGGTGTGGCGAAAGAAAGAGATCCTCTAATACTGGATGGAAGCTGCTCCGCCATCTATCAGAGATTGGGGGAGTGCTGAGGGCGAGTAGCAATTATACAGGCTGTGTTAACACTTTGTGTACAATTGGGTGTTAGATCTTGCTCAATAGCATTTATCTAGATTTTGTATTCAGGTATTCAGGTGAGTGTGGACCTCCAACAGGACCTCCAACAGGATCAATGAGGGTGGGGAGCCGTTGGGAGTAATTCAATGGGGCACATTTACATACCCGCACAACGAAGTTCACCGAAAGTGCATTGTCCGTCGATAATGCACTCTGCCGCAATTCACTAAGATTATGCACCCGATATCCAGCATGTGTCGCTTCCCCGCTCAGGTCCAACAGAGTTCACCTTCTTCTTTGTGGTATTGCGACACAATTTGAAATTTTATTCCCAAACTCAGTCAGAACGTCTGAGGGCAAACCCCACAAACTTGTGTTGCATGGAAGCCAGCGCAGCTGCACCAAAAAACTATTACGTGCAACACAATCCCAGTGCAGACACCTGTTAAATACCTGTCAAAGCAGTGCAAATCCTGATAACAGTGCAAAGTCCGACAAAAGTGCGCTCTGCAACCCTTAGTAAATGAGGCCCAATGTCCTTTTGCTGTCTCTGTACTTGGGCAAGAATTTTTGATTTCTCAGTGTTGTTAGTTTTTCTTTAAGAAGCTCCTTCTACTTTGCACTAATTACCTGTATTAATTGTACCTGTTTGAACTTGTTTCCTGTATAAATGACACCTGTCCACACACTCAATCAATCACACTCTATCCTCTTCACCCTGGGCAAGGCCAAAGAGCTGTTTAACCCCTTAAGGACGGAGGGTTTTTCGGCTAATTTCTCGCTCTCCAACTTCAAAAATCCATAACTTTTTCATTTTTACGTGTACAGACCTGTGTGAGGGCTTATTTTGTGCGTAACAAATTTTACTTTCCCGTAATGTTATTTATTTTAACATGCTGTGTACTGCGAAGCTGAAAAAAAATTTCAAATGTGGAAAAATTGAAAAAAAAACGCACGTGCGTCACGTTCTTGTGGGCTCAGTTTTTACGACTTTCACTCTTCGCTCCAAATAACACACCTACTTTATTCTTTGGTTCGGTGCGATCGCGGTGATACCAAATTTATATAGGTTTTATTGTGTTTTAATACATTTTCAAAAATTAAACGAATGTGTACAAAAAAGAAAAAAATTTTTTTGCCATTTTCTGACGCTAATAACTTTTTCATACTTTGGCGCACGGAGATGCGTGAGGGGTCATTTTTTGTGAAATGAGGCAACGTTTTCATTGCTACCATTTTGAGGTCTGTGCGACATTTTGATCATTTTTTATTTCATTTTTTATGTTATGTAAAAAGGTGTAAAAGTCGCATTTAGGACATTTGGGCGCCATTTCCCGCCTCGGAGGTCACCGCCGGCCATAACCGTTTTTATATTTTGATAGATCGGGCATTTTGGGACGCGGCGATACCTAATATGTCTGTGATTTTTACTGTTTATTATGTTTTATATCCGTTCTAGGGAAAGGGGGGTGATTTGAACTTTTAATATTTTATTAATTTTTTTTCTTTTTTAAACTTTTTTTTTTCTTTTTTTTTTCACTATTTTTTAGACCATCTAGGGTGCATTAACCCTAGATGGTCAGATCGCTCCTACCATATACTGCAATACTACAGTATTGCAATATATGGCATTTTTGCAGGTCATACATTACAATGAGCCACTGGCTCATTGTAACGAACCTGCATAAACCATGTAGCCTCGTGTCAAAAGAAGACCCGAGGCTACCATGGTAACCGCGCGCCGCCGTCTTTTAAATGCCGCCGGCGACTTTGCCGGCGGCGTTTAGAGGGTTAATAGCCGCGATCGGTGCAAGCACCGACCGCGGTTATTAGCGGTGGGGGTTTTGTGCAGAATGCAAAAACCCCCACCTCTGTATGAAGAGGACTCAGCCCGTGAGCCCTCTTCATACATCCCTCATACCTCTGCGCCGTAGAGCTACGGCGCAGAGCGTTAAGGGGTTAAGGACTACAGGGACAAAATTGTAGACCTGCACAAGGCTTGGATGGGCGACAGGACAATGGGCAAGCATCTTGGTGAGAAGACAACTGGTGGCAAATTGTTAGAAAATGGAAAAAAACTAGATGACTATCAATCTTCCTTGGTCTGGGGCTCCATACGAGATCTCACCTCATAGGGTAAGGATGGTTCTGAGAAAGGTCAGGAATTAGCCCAGAACTACACAGAAGGACCTGGTCAAGCCGGCTGGGATCATAGTCTCACAGATTTTCCATTAGTAACACACTATGCTGTCAAAATAGGTTAAAATAACCTGTTAAAATAATGCATGGGCTGCTCATGCAAGCACTTGTCCAGGCCTGTTTGAACTTCTCCACTGACCATCTGGATAATCTAGAAGAGGCATTGCAGAAGGTCATGTGGTCAGATGGGAGCAAAATAGAACTTTTTAGTGGTGGGAAAACTTGAGCAAATACTTATTTCCCCATTGTACAGTCATGGACATAAGTATTGAGAATGACACAAATATTTTCACAAGATTTGTTGCTCTCTGTTTTTTATGTGTTTGTCAGATGTTTTTATCACATACAGAAATACAAGTGCAATCATATTATGAGTAGCAAAAGCTTTTATTGATAGAATGAGTTAATGCAGCAAGTCAATATTTGCAGTGTTGACCCTTCTTCTTCAGGACCTCTGCAATTCTCCCTGGCAGCTCTCAGTCACCTTCTGGACCAAATCCTGACTGATAGCAGTCCATTCCTGCACAATCACTGCTGCATTTTGTCACAATTTGTTGTTTTGTGTTTGTCCACCCGTCTCATGATGATTGACGACAAGTTCTCAGTGGGATTAAGATCTGGGGAGTTTCCAGGCTATGGACCCAAAATCTCTATGTTTTGTTCCCTGAGACATTTAGTTATCACCTTTGCTTTGTGGCAAGGTGCTCAATGCTGGAAAAGGCATTGTTGATCACCAAACTGCTCTTGGACAGTTGGGAGAAGTTTCTCTTGGAGGACATTCTGGTACCATTCTTTATTCATGGATGTGGTTTTAGGCAAGACTGTGAAAGAGCCGATTACCTTGGCAACCCCACACATGAATGGTTGCAGGATGCTTTACAGTTGTCATGAGACAAGACTGGTGGTATCGCTCACCTTGTCTTCTCCCAACAAGCTGTTTTCCAGATGTTCCAAGCAATCTGAAAGGGGATTCATCAGAGAAAATGACTTTACCCCAGTCCTCAGCAGTCCCTGATTTTTTATTTTATTAATTTGTAATATTAATAAAGCAATTTTTCTAGGAAGCTGAGTCATTTTAAAACATGAAAAAAGAATGTTATTGCTATTTGGAATGGGACAAGGAGGTGAGTATATACAACTACCATCAGGTTCCTTTAAGGATTATGAAGGCCACTGTGCTTTTAGAAACCTTGAGTGATGCAGAAATTCTTTTGTAACCTTGGACAGATCTGTGCCTTGCCAGAATTTTGTCGCTGATCTCCTTGGGCAGTTTCTTAGACCTCTTAATTCTCATGTGCTCTTACATGCACTGTGAGCTGGTGCGAGCTGGTTTAAGCGAACAGGTGTGTGCTTTTCCTAATCAAGTCAAATCAGTTTATTTAAACACAGCTGAACTCCAATGAAGGAGTAAAACCATCTCAAGGAGGATCAGAAGGAAATGGTACCCAGTAGCACATGGTTTTCACCAGAGCCCTCCGACCTGCTGCTGCGGGATACCACCAGGTCGCTCCACAGGTGCAACTTTGCTTGTGGTGGTGGCCAAGGTAAAGGGTATAATTGTAGAGCAGAAACATGGTAATGGAGAGGCAGAAGGCCAGGACAGGCAGCACAGAATCAAAGTCGGGGATGTAGCGGAAGGTCAGTACAGGCAGCAAAGGATCAGAGTCAGGAACGTAGCAAGAGGTCACAACAGGAATCACACAGGTGGAGTAGAAGCTCCAAGGCATAGAGCACAAAGATCCTGCAGGGGACACAGGAAAGGGCCGGGAATTTAAAAAAGAAGGCGGCCGGCCAGTGCCAATTATCAGCGCACTGGCCCTTTAAATCTCAGCATTCCTAGGGAGTGAGGAAAAGTAAGCACTGCCGCAGGGCTTTAGGGGAGCGGGGAAGTACACGGGTGTGCCTAGGACCCAGAACATGGGTCACAGGAGCACCCGTGCCAATGTCATAGCCTTATGTACTAATACTTATGAGCATGTGATATTTCAGTTTTTATTGTTTAATAAATTATCAAAAATATCTGCATTTCTGTTTTTTCTATCAAGATGGGGTGCAGTGTTTACATTAATGAGCAAATAAAGAACTACTTTGAAGACATCCAGTTGTCCGCAATGAAACAGAGTGGAACATTTTAAGAGGTTTCTGTACTTTCTGTACCCACTGTTTATTGATATTGATGGCTGGTCAGATACTGAAGAGGATGTGCATCTCACCCAGATTGCTAAAGTGGATGAGATGAAAATAAATCCAGAATCACATATCATAGTTTATACGGTTGAAAAAATACACGTGTCCTTCAAGTTCAACCAAGGAAGGGAAGGGATTGGATGAGGAAGGGATTTATGGAAAACAATTTAATATAACTTAACCATCAATTTTATTTAGGTATTAAAAGGCATCTAGACTAGAGATGAGCGAGTATACTCGTCCGAGTATACTGCTCGGTCGAGTATTAGCATACTCGGACCGGCTCGTTACTCGGACGAGTATCTCGCCGGCTCGAGATCGAGCAGTAAATTAATAAAATAAATTGAATAAAAGTATTTTTATTGTAAAAAAAAAATATTACACATGTTTGCAGATGTTTTACTTGTAAGAACACATTGAAATAACACTATTCTTCACTTTCCAGGTGTCCGCGCGTGTCTCCCGCTAGGTTCGGAGATGCTCGGAACATCTGGAATGTGAAGGATATTGTTCTTTCAATGTGTTCTGCACTTAAATGGTCCTGTGTTCACTGTTTTTAATGTTTTAATTCTATTCTTCACTTTGCAGCTGTGCGCGCGTATCTCCGAACCTATCGGGAGATACGCGCGCACAGCTGCAATGTGAAGAATAGAATTAAAACATTAAAAACAGTGAACACAGGAGCATTTAAGTGCAGAACACATTGAAATAACACTATTCTTCACATTCCAGATGTTCGTACACATCTCCTAACTTAGCGGGAGACACGCGCGAACACCTGGAAAGTGAAGAATAGTGTTATTTCAATGTGTTCTTACAAGTAAAACATCTGCAAACATCTGGAATTTTTTTTTTTGCACTGTTCTTTTACTGTTCAGTTTTATTAAAAAAATGCTCGGGTCTCCCATTGACTTCAATGGGGCTCGTTATTCGAGACGAGCACTCGAGCATCTAGAAAAGTTCGTCTCGAATAACGAGCACCCGAGCATTTTAGTGCTCGCTCATCTCTAATCTAGACCCTTCTTGAAGCTCTCTGCTGTCCCTGCTGTGACCAGGGTCCAAGGCAGGCTATTCCACAGATTGACAGTTCTCATAATGAAAAAGCCCTGTCGTCTCTGGTGATTAAACCTTACTTTCTCCAGATGGAGACAGTGCCCCTTGTCATTTCATTTGATTTAATCTGGAACAACTTTCCACTATATTTTTTGTATGGACCATTCATATATTTATATATATTAATCATGTCCCCTCATTGTCATCTCTTTTCCATACTAAATAAATGTAGTTGTTTTAATCTTTCCTCATAACTGAGACCCTCCATACCCCTTATCATTTTTGTGGCTCTCACGTTGAACCCTCTCCAGCTCCAGGGCCTTCTTTTAATGAACTGGTGCCCAGAACTAGACCACATATTCCAGGTGACGCCGAACCAATGCCTTGCACAGTGGTAATATTACATCCCTATCCCGAGAGTCCATACCACTTTTGATACATGACAAGATCTTGCTGGCTTTAAAGGGATTGACTTTGCATGCTGTTATTCAATTTATGATCTACTAGTACCCCCAGGTCCTTCTCAACAAGGAACTCTCCCAAATTTACTCCCCAAAGGACATATTTTGCTTTTCGATTATTATCACCCAGGTGCATAACCTTACATTTATCCACATTGAACCTAATTTGCCGAGTGGATGTCCAAACACTCAGTTTGTCCAAGTCACCCTGCAGCCTATGAACATCCTCCAAAGACTGTATTACATTGCACAGCTTGGTGTCATCAGCAAGAATAGACAAAGTTCTATTAATTCCTATCTCTATATCATTAATAAGTATATTAAATAGCAGTGGGCCAAGCGCAGAACCCTGGGGTACACCACTTATTACTGGGGACCATTCTTAGTAGGAATCATTGACCACAACTCTCTGAATATGATCCTTCAGCCAGTTTTTAAACCAATTACAAATAATTCCTGCCAAACCAATAGACCTTATTTTATTTATCAGGTGTCTATGAGGGGCAATGTCAAATGCCTTTGCAAAATCCAAGAACACTATATCCACAGCAGCTCCTCCGTTCAGGGATCTACCACCGTCTTCATCGAAGCAGATCGGGTTAGTCTGATAACTTCTATCCTTAAGAAACCCATGCTGGCTGTCACTTATTATTCTATTTTATGTCAGTAAAATATGCCTTTTATGTCTTTTACTAATCCTTCCTATATTTTCTCCACAATGAAAGTTAATCTTACAGACCTGTAATTGCCTGGTGAAGTTTTGGAGCCTTATTAAATATTGGCACAATATTCCCCTTTCCAGTCACTTGGCACCACACCAGACATTACGGAATCCCTGAAGATTTTAGACAGTGGCACAACAATAACAGAACTGAGTTCTTTAGGAACTCTGGGGTGTGTCCCATCTAGTCCAGGAGCCTTGTACACACACATTTTATTGAGATTAGATTGGATCATGTCTATATTCCACCAGTCTAGTATATTACAGGACGCATCACCCACACTGGAACCACTCTTTGCAGAAGTTTCTTCTTCTATTGTATAAATGGAGCTAAAAACCCATTTATTATCTCAGCCTTCTCGTAGTCTCCAGTCTGACCCTTTTTTCTCCCATTGATATACTTAAAAAATTTCTTGGGATTTGTTTTGCTATCTTTGGCCACCAGTCTTTCATTTTGTATTTTGGCCGATTTTATTTCCCTCTTACAGATTTTAGTAAGTTTTTTGTAATTGTTTTATGCCCCAGGTAACCTGTCAGATTTATATTTTTTGAAAGCCCTCTTTTTATCATTAATTGCCCTTTTCACCGTAGCTGTAAGCCACACAGGGTGTAATCTAACCCATCTGTACTTGTTACCTATCTGAATAAATTTAGAAGTTTAATGACCCAGGATAGATTTGAATGTCTTCCATTTAACCGTAGTGTAATCATGTGACAGTAGCTGATCCCAGTCTATATCCTGTAGTGCAGCCCTGAATTTTGTGAAATTAGCCTTCTTAAAATTCAATAGCAGAATAATTCAATAGCAGAATAATAAAGACTGCTAGCTTTTGACTGGGCAGATGTCATTGCACCTTTTCTGACCCCCCCCCCCCCCAAACCCCAGAAAGATATTACAACCTCTGCCAGCAGGATGTTAGAGACTATGAGAAACCAAAAGTAGAAATTCTTGCTCGGCTGGGGGTAACCACTGCTGTCCATACTAATTCATGTTAATTCTTGGAGTTTCTTTATGGACAAGCCTTTCAGGTCCCAAGTGTACAACCTTATACACTTGATAAAGAAATGACTCCTGTACCCTGTACAGATTGTGGAGAAAGAGGTCCTAGACCGGTTCCTCAGAGCGTTTCCCCCGGAGTTGCAGCGCTGGGTTAGACATGGAGACCCCAAAGATGAAATGAGGTGTCTCCCAAGCAGTCCACTAACCCCAAAATGGAACTCTGCTTGGGGAACCAGGGCTAGTACGGTGCTGAATATGCCATGAGCAGGGATATATCACTGCCCATTGCCCTCTCACCTCTGAGCCGAGGGAATGTGGTTGGAATCAGTAGTTGTTTGCAGAGTCTGTATGTGCTGAAGCATTGGGACTTAAGTCCTAGCCTCAGATCTGCAATATTAGCGTGAACAACTATCCGGTACAGGCTTTGCTTGGTTCCAGTGACTTTGGTGAATGCCAGCTTCCTGGCTGGGGACTTCATTCCAGACAAGCATATGAGTGTTCTTTGCATCCATGGGGATACCAAGGACTACCCCATGGCCAGTGTTAATATTGAAACTATAGTAGGAACTGTCTTTTATGATGTGGGTATTGTGAAAAATCTCATGCATAATGTGATTTTAGCACAAAATTTCCTATTGTTCTGGGAGTTGTGGAGAAATGGTAAAACCTTCAAACAAACTTTGGAAACCCCTCCTACCCCAGAAATGCATGATGAATGTGACTCTTTTCCTTTACAGGTTCTAACCGGAAAGGAAGTCGATACCACTTTCCGAGATCCTCATCACAATATCCCTAAATTAAAGGTCTCACGTGATAATTTTGGCACTGAATAGTTGAGAGATCCCACTCTTGAAAATGCATCAGAAAGTGTGCAGTTGTAAATAGTGTGGCTCAGGATCCTGAAGTTGTCCACCAATTTCCACATTGTGCCTTGAATAATGACCTTTTGTATTGAATTACAAAAAGTAAGGATGTGACCACACATTCAGTTTCTCAGATGTAGTTTTTGAAGCCAAAAACAGGTGTGGATGGGTTGAGACAAATAATTAAAAGGTGTTGTTCCTCCTCCTACTTTTACTCCATTCCAGGTTTGGGCATCAAAAACGGCATCTGAAAAACTGAATGTGTAGTCGCACCCTAAGGGTGAAATTTTTGATCAGCTTCTCGTATCAAAGCCATACCGCCATGTACTTGGGTGACATCAAGGGACTGAGAAAACACAGGAGAGTATTCTCCAAAGGTTCTATTAATCAGAACCCCTGTGACATTTTGGTTGCTTTTTGAAATGCAATCCAAAGGCTTCACCTGAGATCACATGTTGAGGTAAGATTGAATTTCCTTCGTTTAGTTAATGTGTTGGAAACACAATGGGGGTCATTTACTAAGGGCCAATGAAAACCCGACGGATTCAGAAAAACCGCCGCATTTTTGAAAAAAAATGTGTCGCGAAAATTGCACTTACCTTCACTCAGCCCGGCTCGGTGTATTCCAGTGCATTCCGATGCTCTTCAGCGCAGCAGCGCCACCTGGTGGACGTCGGAGGAACCACCTTAATAAATCCCGGCCGGACCCGAATCCACCGCAGAGAACGCGCCACTGGATCGCGAATGGGCCGGGTAAGTAAATCTGCCCCAATGTTACCAAAACATGTGATCCTTTGGATTGCGTTTCAAAACATAACCAAAATGCCAAATGTGAACGTGGCCACAGGTACCACAAACCTTTATTCCAGAGAATTTGTAAACTTTTTATCACGTGTTATAGGTGGCATTTTGACCCCTTGCCACTGATGGGCTTTTTCTATTTTACTTTATGTTTATTGCTCCCCACTTCACAACATATAACATTTCATATAACTTTTTTATATTACTATATATAGAGCTGTCTGAGAGATTTTTTTCTGCATATCTTCAAATTGTACTTACTTGTGACATTATTTTATTTTCCATGCAGTGTACTGGGTAGTGGAAATAAAATTCAAAACGCAATAAACTTGCCAAGAAATAAAATTGATATTCTTTGGTTTGATATGATTACAGGGACACCAAATTTATAAAGGTTTTATTAGCTGTTAATAGATTTTTAAAAAATGAAAACTTTTTGTATGAAAAAACATCTTCATTTTGCCTTATCCTGACTCCAATAACTTTTTCATACTTAGAGAACAGAGTTTGCTAAGGTGTCATCTTTTCTGAAACAAGCTGACATTTTTATTGCTACCATTTTGGAAAGGGTGAAACCTTTTGATCAGTTTGATCATTTTATGTGTTGCAAAACGGTTATGTGTTGGCGATTTGGACATTTGGGCACATTTTTCCATTACAGGGTTTACAGCCGTAAACTGTTTTTATATTTTTATAGATTGGCAATTTTGGGACGTTTTGGGGATATATTGTTTTATATGTGTTACTAGCTTTTGAGACATTTCAATAAATTTTTGTTTTAATTTTTATTTATTTTTCTATTTTGTATATATTTTTACTTTTTTTATTTTTACATTACCAGCAAAAGAACTAGTGATCATGTGATATATCATCTATGATCATAAATAACCATCTATTGCAGTGCATTAGAAGTGCCAGAACTGGACTTGGACAAACCCGGGGCCCTTTATTACAGTGAAGCTGGGAGGAGAGAGACAGAAGCCCCCTCCCTCTGCAGGTACGTAGATTCCATGGTCACAGCATTGACCGCGGGATCTAAAGGCTTAAACAGACAGGATCGGAACTCATTCTGATCCGGACTGTTAGAACAGTCACTGCTATTCCCCTATGCAGAAAAAACTGTCGGCCTAGTCCAAGGTCCCTTAGTGACCGAAGTAGAAACCCAAATGGGTGGTCACTAAGGGGTTAATCAAAACCCAGACCCAGAGGGAATCCTCAAATGCAGAAGTTAGTGATTTGTTGCCACCAATACCTCCAGTCAGTATAAATGAGACCCTATCAACGCCCCAACAACAAGAGGCAAAAGAGTTCCTGCCGAGAAATAAGTTCTCTAAACTGCCAGGGCATACACAACTACTCTAGCACCATGTAGAAAAGGAACCTAGGCGGAAAGTAAACCTCAGACCAGAGGCATGTTGGAGGGTGGTGTCAACTGAGGTTAAATGCATGCTTGAGTTTGTCCAATTGTCCTGATACCTAAGCCCAATTGGATTTCAGAAAATTGAATTAAATTTTAAAGTTTTACACTAATCCAATGCCCACAGTTGATGAACTAATTGAGAACATGGGCAATGCGAGATTTATAACCATATTAGATCTCACAAAAGATTACTGGCAAATACCTTTGTCTGAGATGGCCAAAGAAAAGCTGCCTTCGCTGTACCAGAAGGACTACACCAGTACAGGGTGATGCCATTTGGGTTTCATGGAGCTCCTGATACCTTAAGCAGTTAAGTAAAGAAAAAAGAGTAGCCATCATTACTTTAAGAAATAAAAAAATTGGGAAAACTTGGATAGTGTCCCCAAGTGAAATTGCAAAATCCATCAAGCACTACAAACAAACTGGCTCACGTGAGGACCACCCCAGGAAAGGAAGACCAAGAGTCACCTCTGCTGCAGAGGACAAGTTCACCTGAGTCACCAGTCTCTGATATTGCACGTTAACAGCAGCTCAGATTAGAATTCTGGTCAATGCCACACAGAGTTCTTGCAGCAGACACATCTCTACAACAACTGCTAAGATGAGACTCTGTGTAGCAACCTTCATGGTATAATAACTGCTAGGAAATCACTGCTAAGGACAGGCAGCTGCAGAAGAGACTTGTGTGGGCTAAAGAACACAGGGAATGGACATTAGGCCAGTGAAGCATTCCCCTAGTGAAGCATGGAGGAGGAGCTGTGATGGTGTGGGGGTGCTTTGCTGGTGACACTGTTGGGGATTTATTCAAAATTGAAGGTATGCTGAACCAGCATGGTTATTACAGCATCTTGCAGCAATATGCTATTCTATCCGGTTTGAGTTTAATTGGACCAGCATTTATTTTTCAACAGCAAAATTACCCTGAACACACCTCCAGGCTTTTTAAGGGCTATATGACCAAGAAGAAGAGTGATGGGATGCTACACCAGATGATTTGGCTACACAGTCACCAGACCTGAACCCAATTGAGATGGTTTGGGGTGAGCTGGACCGCAGAGTGAAGGCAAAAGGACAACAAGTGCTAAGCATCTCTGGGAACTCCTTCAAGACTGTTGGAAGACCATATCAGGTGACTACCTCTTGAAGCTTATCAAGAGAATGCCAAGAATGTGTAAAGCAGTAATCAAAACAAAAGGATACTTTAAAGAACCTAGAATAGAAGACATATTTTTAGTTTTTTTTTTAGTTATTTGTTAAGTATATAATTCCACATGTGTTAATTCATAGTTTTGATGCCTTCAGTGTGAATCTATCATCATGAAACAGAATGAAGAAACATTCATGAAACATGAATGAGAAGATGTGTTCAAACTTTTGGTCTGTACTGTATATATATATATATGTATATATATATATATATATACATATATATATATATATGTGTATATGTATGAAACATATTAAAGTTATAGCGGGAAGAAGCAGGGGTATCCAGCACTCCAAAGTCTCAATAAAATGCAGGTTTCTCTGAAAACTGTTCTAAAGACATTGCTGCAGACTACGGACATGTGCCCACTGATGTCTAAAGTCGGCGGCCAGGCAGGGAGGGGATCAGCTGTGAAAAACACTCAAACCCATCTGCTATAATATTAGGAGTGGCAAAATCTACATTTTGGTACTGTGGCAGGGTTACTCTGTTATTGTCATATCGATGTGATATACTTGAATCAAATTAACCCTTTCAGGACCTGGCCCTTTTTTGTTTTTTCATTTTCATTTTTTACTCCCCATGATCAAAAATCCATAACTTTTTTATTTTTCCATGTACAGAGCTGTGTTATGGCTTATTTTTTGCGTAACAAATTGCACTTCATAGTGATGGTATTGAATATTCCATGCCGTGTACTAGGAAGCGGGAAAAAAATTCCAAATGCAGTGAAATTGGTAAAAAAACGCATTTGTGCCGCCTTCTTGTGGGCTTGGATCTTACGGATTTCACTGTGCGCCCCAAATGACATGTCTACTTTATTCTTTGGGTCGGTACGATTACGGGGATACCAAATTTGTATAGGTTTTATAATGTTTTCATACATTCAAAAAAATTAAAACCTCCTGTACAAAATTTTTTGGGGGATTTTGCCATCTTCTGGCGCTAATAACTTTTTTATACTTTGGTGTACTGAGCTGTGGGTGGTGTCGTTTTTTGCGGATTTTGATGACATTTACAATGTTATCAATTTTAGGACTGTTCGACCTTGTGATCACTTTTTATAGAATTTTTTAATTTTTTTAAATGACAAAAAAAGTGCCATTTTCGACTTTGGGCGCGATTTTCCGTTACGGGATTAAACGCAGTGAAAAACCGTTATCATATTTTGATAGATGGGGCATTTTCGGACGCGGCGATACCTAATGTGTTTATGATTTTTACTGTTTATTTATATTTATGTCAGTTCTAGGGAAAGGGGGGTGATTTGAGTTTTTAGGGTTTTTTATTATAATTTTTTTTTTTTTTACTTTTTTTTATTTTTAGTACTTTTCAGACTCCCTAGGGTACTTTAACCCTAGGGGGTCTGCACGATCCTATCATATACTGCCATACTACAGTATGGCAGTATATGGGGATTTTACTACTCATACATTACAATGTGCTGATAGCACATTGTAATGCATGGGTTAACCTGAAGTAGCCTCGGGTCTTCGCGAGACCCGAGGTTACCATGGCGACGGATCGCCGCTCCCCGATGACGTCACGGGGAGCGGCGATCCTCGAAAAGATGGCGGCGCCCACGCGCCGCCATCCTTTTGAAGCCGCCGGCAGCATTGCCGGCGGCGATCGAGGTGAAAACACCCTAGCACCGATCGCGGGTGTTACCGGTAAGCCTTTGCTGCAATATGCAGCAAAGACTTACCGGCTATGGAGAGGGCTCAGCGCGTGAGCATGCACTGCGGCCGACCCGTGACGTGCTATTACGTCACGGGTCGTGAAAGGGTTAATACTGTTATTTGACAGTGTTGCTGACATGTGTAAATCATATTTTAGTATGCCCTGTACTGTAAGTTGGATTTATACAGCTGGTCAATATTGACCCTCCCCATGTTACGTTTATTGGATATCCAGTTTGGTCAGAATCGAAAACCCTCCCTAAGCCCCCACCACATTGTTGACCTTGTGGTCTAGGAGTTTTCCACCTCCTAGACATATAGGGGCACATTTACTTACTCGTTCCTGACACGTTCCCCAATGTGCATTGTCCGATCGTGCGCCCGATTTCCTGCATGTGTCGCTTCCATGCTCAGGTTTGACGGAGTTCATCATCTTCTTCCCGGTGTATGTAAGTGCATTGGATGCAACACAATTTGAATACTAAATCCCGTGCTCAGTCTGAATCAGTCGTATCATCCAACAGCCTGCCCCCTGATTTCTGTCGCATAAAAGCCGGCGCCACTGTGCCAAAATCCATTTGCATGCAACACAATCCCCTTCTAAATACCTGTCAAAGTGGCGCAAATCCCTAAAACGTCGGGAAGTCTGACAGAAATGTGATCCGCTGATCCTTAGTAAATAAGCCCCATAGTGTAAAGACTCAAGGTACTATGACATCTATAGTCTTGTCTTGGCTTTAAACAGAATGGGGGAGATTTATCATCACATGTCTGAGGTAAAACTGTTCTAGTTGCCGATGGAAATCAACCAGAGCTCAGCTTTCATTCTATAAACATCTGTGGGGAAATGAAAGCAGAGCTATGATTGGTTGCCATGGGTAACTAGAATAGTTCTGTTCTAATATACTTATGATAAATTTCCCCCAATATGTCTATGTCCAGCATGGAGCACTAATTTCAATTTCACGTTGAAGTCGGCACGGAACCCGCCTTGTTTGCACAGGCAAAATACTGAGAAGAATAAATTTGATGGTCCAGCCAACATCGGTGATCTTTCAGACTTTTATTTCGTCAAATTTCATTTATCCACAGTGTTAATCCATAGTTCCTACGCGTTTTGAACGAACTAGTCGCTCTTAGTCATGGAATGACTAAGAATGACTGGAATGACTAAGAGCAACTAGTTCGTTCGAAACGCGTAGGAACTATGGATTAACACTGTGGATAAATGAAATTTGACGAAATAAAAGTCTGAAAGATCACCGATGTTGGCTGGACCATCAAATTTATTTTTCATAGAAAAAGTATGGGTGGTAAAGCTCATCCAAAGCAGGCCACATCATCCGTAAAACATGGCAGAGGTAGTGCGATGGCTCGGGCATAGCTGCCAATGGCACTGGGTCTCTAGTGTTTATTGATGATGTGTCATAGGACAAAAGCAGTCGGATAAATTCTGAAGTATTTAGAGACATACTGAACCACATTTATCAAGACTAGTGCAAACTGCACTATGAGCAGTTTGCCTGTAGAGTGTGCACCAGATTCATCAAAAATGGCGCACTGCTCGGGAAGTGTGCACCATGTTTTACTCTGGTGCACATTGTTCGTGCTGCAGAATTGTGGCACAGAAAGAATTGAGTTGCACGTCAGACAGAATAGTAGCACTAAAGCACTATTTGGGGTGAGTGGTCTGAAACTGTTTTTTATGTACGAGCAGGGTAAGAGGAAGTAGGAATACTACAAGAAAAGTCAAGATGCTACGAAAAAGGGATAGGGAGGGAAGAAGGAGGAAGAGTGAGAAAAAGAGAAAGGAAAATAAAAAGACAGGGGAGGGGGGCGGGAAGGAACATGTAAGACACCAGATATACATATTGGAGGGGGAATGTTGAAGGTAAGGATTTGCCCGATGGGGGCAAGTAGGGACACCCTGAATCTATTTAGCCCTGGGTCTGAGCAAGGATATCTTTGAAACGTGGGGATTCAGAAAGACCAGCCATGGCTGCCATAGCTTTAAGAATTTTTCTGAGTTACCAGAGGTATCTGTCATTATTTCTTCCATTCTGAATAGGTACAGTAATTCTTGGGCAAAGTCTGAAAGTGTGGGGGAACACCATCTTCTAGAAATGACTGTCTGAGAGGCAATGAGAGAAAATCTTTTTTTTGTTTCTTTATGGTCCCAGGGAGAATGGAGAGGAGGCCACCTATGGGATCCTGATGGCTGCAGTATCCATAAGGTCATTTGTAGCCTCAAAGATTTGGTCTCAAAAGCGAGATATGTCACGACCCGACCACCATATATGTAGGAAGTCTCCCTTGCCTAGACTGCATCTCCAGCACGTGTCCGGGGTCAAGAGGTAGATTGAGTGTAGAAAGGCAGGAACCCTGTACCATATAGAAAGGATTTTGTAATTTTGTTCTTGAGAAGAACGCACTACTGAGGGCTTTTGAGTATACAGAAATGATTTATCCCAATCTTCTGGAGATATAGAGACTCCCAGATCCCTCTCCCAACCTGCAAGGAAAAGCAAGGCCGAGGCATTGGATTCTTTTACCAGGAAGCCATAGATTTGGGATATGCAGTGTTCCAGAGGAGATGCTGAGCGAAAGAGATTCTCAAAGGGTCTAAGAGGGGCATTATACGCTGCGACTGATCCTGGTTGTTTGAGGAAGGAACCAAGTTAGGTTCTTTCTAGCCAGGAGAGATCGGCAGACGCGGAAAGATCTACTAATTCGTTAGGGATCGGGGGATCGGGGTAGTGGTTAAACCCAAATTTATGCAAGTTTACCTTTGGTTATTAATAATTGCATACATTGCATAAATTGTCTGTGATATTTTGGCAGGGCACCACTAACGGTGGTGGGAATTTAGCCTTACTACACCGCACAAGTTATAAGAAAACAGACTCTCACATTATCATTTATTGACAAAAGCAATTATTTAATAGAATAGATGGTCTATAAGTTATCGACTTCATTTACATTCATATTGTTGGGCATTGTAATAATAATACATCTTAATTTATATAGCACGATCACATTCTGTAACACTTTACAAATCATGGGGTACATATACAAACAAAACAAAAAAATTACAGAGTGATAACATAGTCACATGAACAATAGTAGTAAGCACCCTGCTCAAAAGAGCTTACAATCTAAGAGGAAATAGTGACACAAGAGGTATAAGCATTGTTTTAAAATCTGAAAGTTTGCCCATAAAAAAAGATAACTTTTAACCCCTTACTTTACAATTTTACAGTTTTATAGCTCCTCTAACTGAATTATGGTCAGTGTATAATTCCAGAGTGTGAAACACTACATGATTCCTCTGTGCTATGAAATGCTTTGTGTTGTCAATGTGGTTAGATTATCATGGTTCAGGGTTTATCTACACTTTAATTTAGCTTCTGAAAATTCTACTAGTAGCTGACAAATATAAAGAGAGATGAGACAGAGCAGAGATGAGAAATTATGAGATGCATGAGATGAATATAAGACACAATTACACACTCCAGATATGCTATATCTCTTATAACACACACAGTCATTCCTGCTATGCCTCTCCCTCCCCTAGAATAAATACTTTATTTTCTCTGTAGCCAGTAGAGTAAACTCTGCATGATGCTGCTTGCTGAAAGGAAGTGCCTGTGTCTGTAGTGTGTCCGAGCTGGTCTTGTAATACAAGGGCAAGAGACAGGGAGCACTGCAGCGTAGTAAACAACAACAATATGGTTACTCTTACTTGCAGATGCATAGAGGGAACGGCGCAAGGAGGATAAAGGTTAAAAGATCCAAAAAACCTTATGTTATAAATACAAATCAATTAATCCTCCACCTCTACGTTCACCCACTCCAAGGAAAAAAAAACATGGTACCTTTCCTGTCTAGTACAGTACTCATGGGGATAGTCCTTGGCTCATGCCTAATGTCCTCAAATTTCTATGCATAAAGCATAGGAGTCCTCTTATGAGGTTCGATGATTCGAGACAGCGTCTCTCCTAGGAGTTTCGGAGGTAGCCCGTAGTCTCTGTGCTACTCCTAATTCCTTCCGCCAGGGGACTTGTTCCTCCACTTTTCATTCCGTTCTCCTCGTTCCTTCACCTGATTGCTGTTCAAGGTAAGAAGAAAAGGCAAAAACGATGGTGCAGTATTTTCCCAGTTTCTTAAAAACTATTTTATTGGAAATACTCACAAGAGTAGAAAATAAAAAGGCCTTATATGTAAAAACACGCTCGGTACAACTGCCCGACTCCGAGTTTCGCCTGGTATGGCTTCTTCCGGGGCTTACCGGCGTGTTAAGATGCGTGTCTTTTATACACAGATTATTTAAAAGTACAGAACATTTCTCACAATCCATCAAAAAGCGTTTCACATACAGCTTTACAGTCTTCATATCAATGGAGCGTCCTTATATACAAAAATTCTTCTAATAATCTTCTGATATTTTTATCCAGTCATATAAAAAAGGGGGAGGGGGAGGGGGGGGGATATCTTCAAGGTGCGGTGTGTTTTTCCTCTAATCGACATTTTTCATAGGGCTTCCTAAAGGTAGTTTATAAAAGTGCTTATATCTCAAAACAGTGAATTTAAAACTGATTTTTCCTAATAAAGTGCTTAGTGATTTTTAAAGTGCTACTACAATCTATGTTTTATATACAGATTTTTTTGTACAGATTTTTTGTAAGTACATAACATTTCTCATCTTCCATATATAGCTTTACAATCTACATGTCAATGGGACATCCTAATATGCAAAAGTTATTCTGATAATCATATAGTATTATAATCGCTCTTCTGGAGAGGGGGAGGGAAAAATTCCTTAAAGACGCAATATACTTTTTCATGTAACAATTTTTTATTTTGTACTAGTTTATAATGGTGTTAAAATCTCAGAAAAGTGAAATTGAATAAATAAAGTGCTTAGTGATATTGAAGTGATATTAAAGTGCTGGTGCATACATACATTTAATATTTTTATAAAAAGCATTTAATCTCAAGGTCTGCATTTAGTCCCAGTGGGATTAGGGTTTTTAGTTGGAAAATCCAAAAGGATTCGCTTTGACTCATTTTTTTAATCAGATCTTCTCCCCTCCAATGTGGCGAAACTCGTTCTAAACTGAAAAAAAGAGGTTTTTTTGATGATGTTGCGTGTAATGAGCCGACAGAGAATGATCAAACTTCCCTTTTCTTATGTTTCTGAAGTGCTCATTTACCCAAGTCTTCAATTTCCTTATGGTCCTTCCTATATATTTCAGCCCACATGGGCAAACTATCATATAAATAACTTGAGTAGTATCGCAAGTGGCAAAATGTCTGATATTATATGTCAGGGAATTGTCAGATGCTGAAAAATTATGAATTCCTCCAGTATTAATTCAGTATTAATGCCTACAAGTAGCATTCAACCCCCTGCAGATTTAGCAGGTTTGATAAGAAGCAAATATTTTAGAGCCTTCAAACTTCAAACAAGAGCAGGATTTATTAACAGATGCATAAGTCTTACAAACCAAAAAGTTATGTTGCTCAGTTAAATTTTAATAAATTTTAAACATAAAAGTGTGGGTCAATTATTATTCAACCCCTAGGTTTAATATTTTGTGGAATAACCCTTGTTTGCAATTACAGCTAATAATCGTCTTTTTTAAGACCTGATCAGGCCGGCACAGGTCTCTGGAGTTATCTTGGCCCACTCCTCCATGCAGATCTTCTCTAGTTATCTAGGTTCTTTGGGTGTCTCATGTGGACTTTAATCTTGAGCTCCTTCCACAAGTTTTCAATTGGGTTAACGTCAGGAGACTGACTAGGCCACTGCAACACCTTGATTTTTTCCCTCTTGAACCAGGCCTTGGTTTTCTTGGCTGTGTGCTTTGGGTCGTTGTCTTGTTGGAAGATGAAATGATGACGCATCTTAAGATCCTTGATGGAGGAGCGGAGGTTCTTGGCCAAAATCTCCAAGTAGGCCGTGCTATCCATCTTCCCATGGATGCGGACCAGATGGCCAGGCCCCTTGGCTGAGAAGCAGCCCCACAGCATGATGCTGCCATCACCATGCTTGACTGTAGGGATGGTATTCTTGGGGTCGTATGCAGTGCCATCCAGTCTCCAAACGTCACGTGTGTGGTTGGCACCAAAGATCTCGATCTTGGTCTCATCAGACCAGAGAACCTTGAACCAGTCTGTCTCAGAGTCCTCCAAGTGATCATGAGCAAACTGTAAACGAGCCTTGACATGACGCTTTGAAAGTAAAGGTACCTTAAGTGCTCGTCTGGAACGGAGACCATTGCGGTGGAGTACGTTACTTATGGTATTGACTGAAACCAATGTCCCCACTGCCATGAGATCTTACGGTAGCTCCTTTCTTGTTGTCCTTTGGTTAGCCTTGACTCTTTGGACAAGCCTGGCCTCGGCACGGGAGGAAACTTTCAAAGGCTGTCCAGGCCGTGGAAGGCTAACAGTAGTTCCATAAGCCTTCCACTTCCGGATGATGCTCCCAACAGTGGAGAAAGGTAGGCCCAACTCCTTGGAGAGGGTTTTGTACCCCTTGCCAGCCTTGTGACCCTCCACAATCTTGTCTCTAATGGCCTTGGAATGCTCCTTTGTCTTTCCCATGTTGACCATGTATGAGTGCTGTTCACAAGTTTGGGGAGGGTCTTAAATAGTCAGAAAAGGCTGGAAAAACAGATAATTAATCCAAACATGTGAAGCTCATTGTTCTTTGTGCCTGAACTACTTCTTAATACTTTAGGGGAACCAAACAGAATTCTGGTGGTTTGAGGGGTTGAATAATAATTGACCCACACTTTTATGTTTAAAATTTATTAAACTTTAACTGAGCAACATAACTTTTTGGTTTGTAAGATTTATGCATCTGTTAATAAATTCTGCTCTTGTCTGAAGTTTGAAGGCTCTAACTTATTTGCTTCTTATCAAACCTGCTAAATCTGCAGGGGTTTGAATACTACTTGTAGGCACTGTATATTCCTACACTCCTTACAATGTGTACACCTGAAGAAACCAGTGTGTTCTGTCTGTTCTTCAAGATTTCTATTATTGATACTGCTGTGTACTATGTGATCCCTAATGTTTTTTGCCCTCCTGTGAATAAATTTAGGTGCCGCCAATAGGGATCCTATCACCGGGTCATATTTTAGGATGTGCCAATTTCTTTTAATAATTCGTCGAATGTGATAGGAATCTTCTGTATATTCAGTGATAAATGGGACCACAATTTGCTTACTCTCCTCCTTTCACAGGACCCTCCCCTTCTAATTCCATAATAGCTTGATCAATATCCTCATTCTTATAGTTTCTCTCCAGGAATCTATTTTTTAAGAGCAGACACTGTTCATTGTAATCATCCTTCTTGCGGCAGTTACGCTTTATCCATTTAAACTGCCCTTTGGGGATGTTCTTTAACCGGGGGGCATAATGACAGCTAGCGTGCTCAATAAAACTATTGCAGTCTGTCTCCTTAAAGTAAGTTTTGGTGTATATAGTATTATTCTCTTTTATTAATTCCAAATCTAAGAAGGCAACGCTCGTCTTACTATAGTTTGAAGTAAATGACAAATTCTGATCGTTTACATTCAAATATAGGATAAAATTGTCCAAGTTTTCTTGAGTGCCTTGCCATAGAAAGACCACATCATCTATGTATCTTTAATAAAGTTTAAGATGACTTGAAAAAGGATTATTGTGGAAAATATATTTATTCTCCCAGGAGGCCATATATAAATTGGCATAGCAGGGGGCAAATTTCGCCCCCATTTCTGTCCCAGATTGTTGGAGAAAGAATGACCCCTCAAACCAAAAGTAGTTCCTTTCTAGTCCAAACTTTATCAATTTAATAATAAAGTCCTTCTGCTCACTAGTCATATTTTTACTGTCCTCCAGGGTAGATTTAATAGCCGCTATACCTTGTTCGTGTGGAATGCATGTAAAGAGCGATGTAACATCGCAAGTGCACAGTATAGTATATGTATCTACTCTACTCGATGAGCATCGAACCTCATAAGAGGACTCCTATGCTTTATGCATAGAAATTTGAGGACATTAGGCATGAGCCAAGGACTGTCCCCGTGAGTACTGTACGTCTAGACCGGAAAGGTACCACGTTTTTTTTTCCTTGGAGTGGGTGAACGTAGAGGCGGAGGATTAATTGATTTGTATTTATAGCATTGCAGTATGCAGAGAAGCTATTCATGAGAAGAATCTTACCATAGTAAGAAGATTTACAGTTGGATCCAGGGACAACCAAAATTGTAAACACCAGTACTAATAGAGACAGGTTGGACTTATATCTGTGAAATGCTGTATTTTTCTTGCTGTACAGTGAATTAGAAAATGTGTTATTTTGTTATACTGAGTATATTTATGGATCTTGTTTTCGTGGGAATATCCCTTTAACCCCTTAACCACCAGGCCCTTTTTCCTTTATGTATTTTCATTTTTTATTACCCACCTTCAAAAATCCATAACTTTTTTATTTTTCCATGTAGAGAGAAGTGTGAGGGCTTGTTTTCTGCATAAATTGCACTTCATAGTGACAGTATTTAATAAACCATGATATGTACTGGGAAGCTGGAAAAAAATTTCAAATTCCGTGAAATTGGTGTAAAAATTGCATTTTTGCTGTTTTCTTGTGGGCTTAGACTTTACGGCAAATGCCATTTCTACTGTATTCTTTGGATTGGTATGATCACGGGGATACCAAAATTATATAGATTTTCATACATTTAAGAAAATTCATTTTCCTTTTTGCCGTGTTCTGGCGCTAATAACTTTTTCATACACATGTGTGGTGTCATTTTTTGCAACTTTTGATGATGTTTTCAATGCTACCATTTTGAGGACTGTAAGGCCTTTTGATCACTTTTCAGAATTTTTCTATATTTAGAAAATGGCAAAAAAGTGGCATTTTCGACTATGGACGCTATATTTTGCTATGGGGTTAAATGATGGGAATAACCATATATTTTAGTAGATCGGACATTTTGAGATGTGTTTATTTATATTCATATCAGTTCTAGGGAAAGGGAGCGATTAGAATCATTTTGCTTTTATTTATTTAATTTTTTCAAACCATAGTTTGTTTGATTGATCCTACATATACTGTCATACTTCCACATCATCTATAAACGTATTAAAAGAAGACAACCTCAGGTCTGTGTTTGACCCGAGAATGTCATAGCAATGGATTGCTGTGCCCCAGTGATGTCATTGGTAGTGACAATCCGAGCCCATATTGCAGCCCCCGTGCGTCACCTGCTTTTTATTTCCACTGGCAGCTTTGCCAGCGGCAATCGAAGGGTTATATTCAGCAAACACTCATCAGCTATGTAATCTACCTGTATGTGTAATCTGCCTGATTGTCCTTGACTCCTCTTATTCTGTTATTGCTTCAGCGTCTGCATCTTGTTTTGACGATTGAGAACCTTCAAAATAAAAGTTAGTCGAAACATTCCATTTCCCTTGAGAAGTATTACTTTTGCAAGAAACAAAACCTAAAATTCATGTGGCTAAATAGCTTAAGGGGAGGTTCTGGTATATTCAAACTAACCTATAGCATTTCAGTATTTTATCACCTTTTCATCTTCTGAAAAACATTTTCTGGTTTCTATATACAAGGCTATGCACCTGGAATAAAGTGTAATTTTGAGCGCAGCTAATGACCAGGTGCCTGTGTCCTTTCTGTGCTCTGTATCCCAGCGCTGGGAACAAAGACCTATTAATTTGGAGATCCCCTTACAATTGTAGAAGGGTTGTTGGATCCCTTGATAAAAATCTCTAACAGGTCGAGTCAATACTAATAAGCAATATAATTCAAACCTGTAAAAATTATTGAAGATCTAAATGAATATGAATTAAAATGCTCCATAAACAACTATCTATTCAGAAACTTTTATAGAAGTTGCTTAATAAACTGGGAAGTTTCCTAACACAAAAATGGTTAATAGAGTGAAACACTGCGACCACCTGACATAACTAATTGCTGAAATAGTGACATTTCCCTTATAGTATTATAGACAATAGTGAATTATGGGCCCAGGCGCCCTTCTCAGGCTGTTGATAAATGCGCTAGCTGGAGGTCAGTCTGGCAACATCTATTAGAAATATTGTTTTTTTCAAGCATTACATTGATTTGATTTAACCTCAATCAATTTAAAATGGTTCTGACAATTAGCAGAAGCTTCAAATTTGACCTTAAGGTAATAGGATTCATTAGCCGTGTTTAGGATTAAATTTAGTTTAATAAGGTGATTTTTCTTTCCTTGTGCATGAAATGGTGGTCAGCGAAACACAAATCAATTATTATAAATTATACAATTTGAGTTGATTATGTAGAGCCTGCTAATTTGTATAATTAATGACTTTGGAAAATAGGAGCAATTTATTAATAACTATCTGTACACATGGTCTGTATGACACTTTATTTTACAGCTGCTGGATCATCTGTTAAACATGAGGTATTATATACTCAGATGCCAGACATGTATGCTAATTAAACCCATAATTAATTGAAACAGTTCTAGTTAAAGTCAGAACGCTGACAGCCTCTGTGTCTTATTGTTCATGGTAATCAACTAATTCAAAAGGCAAATTCAATCAGCAATTCATAACCAAACCAGAGGTTTGTAATATGCCCTGCGAAGCTCTGACAGCTGCTGACTGCAGGTCTATTCACACAATAAAAGTATAACCTCCCCTCAGACATTCACCACTGCTACTTGATATGATCCTATTGTAAAGGAGAAGGAAGACAAGCCCAATAATTTACTCAGGCGGTGTTGCTGATGCCGCTTACACACTACAGAAGCAAAACCTGTTATCCTCCAAACAAAGATTTTTTTTCCCTCCATCTTCCTTTTTATCTAACAATAGTAAATACATCTCCATTTGTATTGTAAGCTCAGAATAAGAGGAGGGGAAATAGGCATGATGAATTTCGACCTACTCACGTTAAAAGATGCCAACCAAGTAGCAGTGATACATTACATAGATAAAGAATATAATTGCATCAAGCTATGAAAGTTCTTTGCTGTTCTTTTTTAGCCAAAAAATGATTGTTTTATTGCAAACAACCTCTTAACTAATGTATCGAAAGAAAAGAAATGTACCCATTTGGATTTTTTTTTAAATTCTGTAAAATCTGCCTCTCCTCAAACATCGCTCAAATGTAGCATATAGAACTAGCAATGTCAAAGGCAATAAAGTGGTATTCCCATCTCGCCAAATATGACTACTCAATGTTCTCTTGAGCACATGTTCAGGAGCTGCAGAAATGCTGTTTTTGCAAATTTCACTGATAAACTAACTACCCCCTGATGTGGATGCAACAAGACCCTCAGGGTCAGAAGGGGCAGCAGGCCGTTGTTAGGAGGAGCCAACTAGGCCACTGCCCAGGGCCCCCTGATCCAGCTGTAGATTATACTTTATGTGGTCAAAGTGTGGCCCTTGAGTACTGTACTATTAAACTGTTGATAAAAAAAGATTCAATGATATCCGTTTCTCTAACCCCTTAATGCATTATGACGTACATCTTGGGGAGCAACAATACATTCTCATGGCAGCCCGACTGTATGAGACTCCAGGACCTGTAAATTATATATGTATATGGTAGAAATGATCAGACCCCCAAGGGTTAAAATAGCTTTGGGTATCTAAAAAGTAGTAAAAAAAGAAGTAAAATGTTAAACAAAAATGTTTAAAACAACCCTAAAAATTCAAATAACCTTGCCTTTCCCCCGGAACTGATATAAAAATAAACACATAACATCATAAACATGTTGGGTATGCCACATCACTAAAGTACCAATCTATCAAATTATAAAATGACCCAGTAATGGAGAGAAGCACCAAAATGTGTTGCCATTTTGTAATAAAAATTTTAATAAAAGTGATAAAAGTGATATAGTCCTCAATAGTTCAGGATAACCATCCAGGTCCACATCTGCAAAGAGTTTGTGTGTTCCTTATGTGTTTGTGTGGGTTTCTTCCGGGTCCTCCAGTTTCCTTCCACACTCCAAAACATACTTGTACGTTGATTAGATTGTGAGCCCCATGGGGATAGGAAATGATTTGGCAAACTCTGTGAAGCGCTGCGTAATCTGTGTGCACTATATAAATAGACTTAACCCCTTAAGGACGGAGGGTTTTTCGGCTCATTTCTCGCTCTCCAACTTCAAAAATCCATAACTTTTTCATTTTTACGTGTACAGACCTGTGTGAGGGCTTATTTTGTGCGTAACAAATTTTACTTTCCCGTAATGTTATTTATTTTAACATGCTGTGTACTGTGAAGCTGAAAAAAAATTCCAAATGTGGAAAAATTGAAAAAAAAAACGCACGTGCGTCACGTTCTTGTGGGCTCAGTTTTTACGACTTTCACTCTTCGCTCCAAATAACACGCCTACTTTCTTCTTTGGTTCAGTGCGATCGCGGTGATACCAAATTTATATAGGTTTTATTGTGTTTTAATACATTTTCAAAAATTAAACGAATGTGTGCAAAAAAGAAAAAACATTTTTTGCCATCTTCTGATGCTAATAACTTTTTCATACTTTTGCGCACGGAGATGTGTGAGGGGTCATTTTTTGCGAAATGAGGCGACGTTTTCATTGCTACCATTTTGAGGTCTGTGCGACATTTTGATAATTTTTTATTTCATTTTTTATGTTATGTAAAAAGGTGTAAAAGTCGCATTTCGGACATTTGGGCGCCATTTCCCGCCTCGGAGGTCACCGCCGCCTGTAACCGTTTTTATATTTTGATAGATCGGGCATTTTGGGACGCGGCGATACCTAATATGTTTGTGATTTTTACTGTTTATTATGTTTTATATCCGTTCTAGGGAAAGGGGGGTGATTTGAACTTTTAATATTTTAATATATTTTATTTATTTTTTTTATTTTTTAAACTTTTTTTTTTCTTTTTTTTTTCACTATCTTTTAGACCATCTAGGGTACATTAACCCTAGATGGTCAGATCGCTGCTACCATATACTGCAATACTTCTGTATTGCAATATATGGCATTTTTGCAGCACATTCATTACAATGAGCCACTGGCTCATTGTAACGAATCTGCAGCTGCCAGATAGCCTCGTGTCAAAAGAAGACACGAGGCTACCATGGCAACCGATCGCCGCCCCCCGATGACGTTCGGGGGCGTGGCGATCGAAAAAAAGATGGCGGCGCCAGCGCCGCCGTCTTTTAAATGCCGCCGGCGACTTTGCCGGCGGCAACGGGGGGGGTGAATAGCCGCGATCGGTGCTAGCACCGACCGCGGTTATTAGCGGTGGGGGTTTTATGCATTTTGCAAAAACCCCCACCTTTGTATGAAGAGGACTCAGCCCGTGAGCCCTCTTCATACATCCCTTATACCCTTATCCCTTATACCTCTGCGCCGTAGAGCTACGGCGCAGAGCGTTAAGGGGTTAAAGACTTAGGAATGAAAAAATCATCATGCCCCACCAAAAATGATATCTTACACAGGTCCTAACGCTAAACTATGATAAAGTTATTGTTTTCAAAATAGGGCAAATTCTTATTTTTTATATAATAACATATAAAAACCTATAGAATTAGGTATCCCTGTGATTGCACCAACCCAATGAATAAATGGGTGGTGGTATTTGGAGTGCACAGGAGCCTGTATATAGTAAATATGGGAATGGGGGGGGGGCTGTCTGTACTATCTATGGGGCTCCTGTCTGTTCATATTCTCTATGAGAATTCTGCCTGTATCCACTAACTAAGGCAGTGTGGGGGGTTGCCTGTATATCATAATTAGGGGACTCCTGCTTATATATGGAGCAGTAGTAGACAATAACATTAGTGGACCTTCACCCATGGAATCATCATACATCTGTTCCTTTTCTCAATACACAGTAAAGATGTGCTAATCAAAGATGAAGAGGCAAATTCTGCCCTGATTAATCCTGGCTATAAAAAGTTAATACCCTGTTTCCCCGAAAATAAGACAGTGTCTTATATTAATTTTTGCTTCTTAACCCCTTAAGGACGCAGCCTGTTTGCAGGTTAAGGCTCGCAACTTTTTTTTGAAATTTGACCAGTGTCTCTTCCTGTGGTAATAACTAGAGATGAGCGAACATGCTCGTCCGAGCTTGATGCTCGGTCGAGCATTAGGGTACTCGAAACTGCTCGTTGCTCGGACGAATACTTCGCCCGCTCGAGAAAATGGCAGCTCCCGCCGTTTTGCTTTTTGGCGGCCAGAAACAGAGCCAATCACAAGCCAGGAGACTCTGCACTCCACCCAGCATGACGTGGTACCCTTACACGTCGATGGCAGTGGTTGGCTGGCCAGATCAGGTGACCCTGGGATAGACTAGCCGCTGCCCGCGCTGCTCGGATCATTCTGTGTCTGGATGCCGCTAGGGAGAGAGCTGCTGCTGGTCAGGGAAAGCGTTAGGGTGTTCTATTAGCTTACTGTTAGGCAGGAGTGATTCTCAAAGAACCCAACAGCCCTTCTTAGGGCTACAATAACGTTCTACTTTTTTTATTTTAATTTGCATCTAGTACCATTTTGTGAGGAATTAGCAGGGGGACTTGCTACCGTTGTGTTTAGCTCTTAGTGGCACACATATCCATAGCAAAGACCGAAGTGGGAAAATTTAGTAGGGGTTGGATTTCAATTAGGCACTAACTCAGTGTCATCTCATCTGGCATAGTAGTGTGCTTTGATACTTGGCTAGAAAATAGCCATAGGAGAATACAAAGAGCTTACTTACGCCTACAGTAGCTTTCTATATATTTGATTTCTGGTTGATCTGCTGGTGGCTGTACTTTCTGCAGTGCATGTACTAGCCAATTCTGAGCAATTTGTAGTGAGACTTGCGACCGCTGTGTTCTGCGCTTAGTGACGCACATATCCATAGCAAAGACCGAAGTGGGAAAATTTAGTAGGGGTTGGATTTCAATTAGGCACTAACTCAGTGTCATCTCATCTGGCATAGTAGTGTGCTTTGATACTTGGCTAGAAAATAGCCATAGGAGAATACAAAGAGCTTACTTACGCCTACAGTAGCGTTCTATATATTTGATTTCTGGTTGATCTGCTGGTGGCTGTACTTTCTGCAGTGCATGTACTAGCCAATTCTGAGCAATTTGTAGTGAGACTTGCGACCGCTGTGTTCTGCGCTTAGCGACGCACATATCCATAGCAAAGACCGAAGTGGGAAAATTTAGTAGGGGTTGGATTTCAATTAGGCACTAACTCAGTGTCATCTCATCTGGCATAGTAGTGTGCTTTGATACTTGGCTAGAAAATAGCCATAGGAGAATACAAAGAGCTTACTTACGCCTACAGTAGCGTTCTATATATTTGATTTCTGGTTGATCTGCTGGTGGCTGTACTTTCTGCAGTGCATGTACTAGCCAATTCTGAGCAATTTGTAGTGAGACTTGCGACCGCTGTGTTCTGCGCTTAGTGACGCACATATCCATAGCAAAGACCGAAGTGGGAAAATTTAGTAGGGGTTGGATTTCAATTAGGCACTAACTCAGTGTCATCTCATCTGGCATAGTAGTGTGCTTTGATACTTGGCTAGAAAATAGCCATAGGAGAATACAAAGAGCTTACTTACGCCTACAGTAGCGTTCTATATATTTGATTTCTGGTTGATCTGCTGGTGGCTGTACTTTCTGCAGTGCATGTACTAGCCAATTCTGAGCAATTTGTAGTGAGACTTGCGACCGCTGTGTTCTGCGCTTAGCGACGCACATATCCATAGCAAAGACCGAAGTGGGAAAATTTAGTAGGGGTTGGATTTCAATTAGGCACTAACTCAGTGTCATCTCATCTGGCATAGTAGTGTGCTTTGATACTTGGCTAGAAAATAGCCATAGGAGAATACAAAGAGCTTACTTACGCCTACAGTAGCGTTCTATATATTTGATTTCTGGTTGATCTGCTGGTGGCTGTACTTTCTGCAGTGCATGTACTAGCCAATTCTGAGCAATTTGTAGTGAGACTTGCGACCGCTGTGTTCTGCGCTTAGTGACGCACATATCCATAGCAAAGACCGAAGTGGGAAAATTTTGTAGGGGTTGGATTTCAATTAGGCACTAACTCAGTGTCATCTCATCTGGCATAGTAGTGTGCTTTGATACTTGGCTAGAAAATAGCCATAGCAATAGGATAGCATTGTTTGGTTTTAAAAACTCAAAAAAAAACAAAAAACACAAAAAAAAACAAAAAACACAAAAAAAAACAAAAAAAAGTTAAAAAAAAAATAAAGTTATAACTCTCATTTTAAAAATGTTTAACCCGAGGGCTAGGGGTAGAGGACGAGGGCGGGGACGTGGGCGTCCAACTACTGCAGGGGTCAGAGGCCGTGGTCCTGGGCGGGGTGAGACACCACCTGCTGATGAGGGAGCAGGGGAACGCCGCAGAGCTACACTCCCTAGGTTCATGTCTGAAGTTACTGGGACTCGTGGTAGAGCACTGTTGAGGCCAGAACAGTGCGAACAGGTGATGTCGTGGATTGCTGACAATGCTTCGAGCAATTTGTCCACCACCAGTCAGTCTTCCACGCAGTCCACCCATGTCACCGAAATCGCCACTCCTCCAGCTCCTGCACCTCAGCCTCCTCCCCCCCAGTCTGCCCCCTCCCAGGAAAATTTGGCATTTGAACCGGCATACTCTGAGGAACTGTTTTCTGGACCCTTCCCACAGTCACAAACCACTTGTCCGGTTGCTGCTGAGCAATTTTCCGATGCCCAGGTTTTCCACCAGTCACAGTCTGTGGGTGATGATGACCTTCTTGACGTAGTGGAAGTGTGTAAAGAGGTGTCCGACGATGAGGAGACACGGTTGTCAGACAGTGGGGAAGTTGTTGTCAGGGCAGGAAGTCCGAGGGGGGAGCAGACTGAGGGATCGGAGGATGATGAGGTGACAGACCCAAGCTGGGTTGAGAGGCCGGGTGAACACAGTGCTTCTGAGACGGAGGAGAGTCCTCGACCAGAACAGGTTGGAAGAGGCAGTGGTGGGGCCAGACGGAGAGGCAGGGCCAGAGCTGGTGCATCAGCGCCAAATGTGTCAACTAGTGAAGCTCCCGTGGCGAGGGCTCTTGCGGCGAGGGCTAGATCTTCAGAAGTCTGGAGGTTCTTTAAGGAAACACCGGATGACCGACGGACTGTGGTGTGCAACATTTGCCAAACCAGGCTCAGCAGGGGTTCCACCACTACTAGCTTAACTACCACAAGTATGCGCAGGCATATGAATGCTAAACACCCCACTCAGTGGCAACAAGCCCGTTCACCTCCGGCCGTGCACACCACTGCTCCTTCCCCTGTGTCAGCTGATAGTCAGCCCCCTGCCCAGGACCCTGCCACAAAAACCCCATCGTCGCCTCCACGATCCTCCACAGCATCCACCAGCGTTCAGCTCTCCATACCCCAGACGCTGGAGCGGAAACGCAAATATAGTGCAACCCACCCGCACGCCCAAGCCCTTAATGTGCACATCTCCAGATTGCTTAGCCTGGAGATGCTGCCCTATAGGCTAGTAGAGACCGAGGCCTTTCGCAACCTCATGGCGGCGGCCGCCCCTCGGTATTCGGTCCCCAGCCGCCACTACTTTTCCCGATGTGCCGTCCCAGCCCTGCACCAGCACGTGTCAGACAACATCATCCGTGCCCTGACCAACGCCGTTTCTGACAAGGTCCACCTGACCACGGACACGTGGACGAGTGCTGCCGGGCAGGGCCACTATATATCGCTGACGGCACATTGGGTTAACTTGGTGGAGGCTGGGACCGAGTCTGACCCTGGGGCTGCTCATATACTGCCGACGCCGAGGATTGCGGGGCCTACCTTGGTCCAGGTGTTTCAGGCCTACTATGCCTCCTCCTCCTCCCACCCCTCCTCCACCTCCTCCTCCGAACTACCATCCGTGGGCACGGCGCCATCAGTCGGTAGCTCTAGGCACAGCAGCAGTGCCGTCGCTAAGCGACAGCAGGCGGTGCTCAAACTGCTGAGCCTAGGCGACAAAAGGCACACCGCCCAAGAGCTATTACAGGGCATCACGGCGCAGACTGATCTGTGGCTGGCACCGCTGAACCTCAAGCCGGGAATGGTTGTGTGTGACAACGGCCGTAACCTGGTGGCGGCTCTGCAACTCGGCAGACTGACACATGTGCCATGCCTGGCCCATGTGTTAAATCTGATAGTTCAGCGTTTCCTCAAGACATACCCCAATCTGTCTGATTTGCTCACGAAGGTGCGCCGCATCTGTGCGCATTTCAGGAAGTCCAGCCCAGATGCTGCCACTCTCAGGGCAGCGCAGCGCCGCCTCCAACTGCCCGCTCACCGACTGTTGTGCGACGTGCCCACGAGGTGGAATTCAACACTGACCATGTTATCCAGAGTTTACCAGCAGCGCAGAGCGATTGTAGACTGCCAGATGTCAACTTCCACCAGAACTGGTAGTCAGGTCAGTCAGCTTCCTCAAGTCTACAATGAGGAGTGGACGTGGATGTCTGATATCTGTCAGGTGCTGAGTAACTTTGAGGAGTCAACACAGATGGTCAGTGGCGATGCCGCCATCATCAGCCTCACCATCCCGCTGCTTGGCCTGTTGAAAAACTCTCTGGTCAGCATGAAGTCGGAAGCTTTGCGCTCGTCACAAGAGACAGGGGAAGAATATTCCCTTGTTGATAGCCAAAGCACCCTCAGGTCTGTTTCTCAGCGCATATCGGAGGAGGTGGAGGTGGAGGAGGATGAGGAGGAAGAGGAGGAGAATGTTGGCGAGACACAAGAGGGGACCATTGTTGAGTCCTTCACTGTTCAGCGTGTATGGGCAGAAGAAGAGGAGTTGGAGGAGTTGGAGGAGGAGGAAATGGACAGTCAGGCCAGTGAGGGGAGTGAATTCTTACGCGTTGGTACTCTGGCGCATATGGCAGATTTCATGCTAGGCTGCCTATCCCGTGACCCTCGCGTTCAAAGAATTTATTCCAGCACCGATTACTGGGTGTTCACTCTCCTGGACCCACGGTACAAGCAAAATCTTTCCACTCTCATCCCTGCAGAGGAAAGGAGTGTGAGAATGCATGAATACCAGCAGGCCCTGGTGCACAAGCTGAAACAGTATTTCCCTTCTGACAGCGCTAGCGGCAGAGTGCGTAGTTCTGCGGGACAAGTAGCGAGGGAGAGTAGGCGAGCAGGCAGCTTGTCCAGCACTGGCAAGGGTACGCTTTACAAGGCTTTTGCCAGCTTTATGTCACCCCAGCAAGACACTGTCACCTGTCCCCAGTCTCGGCAGAGTAGGGCTGATCTTTACAGAAAGATGGTGAGGGAGTACGTAGCTGACCATACCATCGTCCTAAATGATCACACAGCTCCCTACAACTACTGGGTTTCAAAGCTGGACATGTGGCACGAACTGGCGCTGTACGCCTTGGAGGTTCTTGCCTGCCCTGCCGCTAGCGTCTTGTCCGAGCGGGTTTTCAGTGCAGCTGGTGGCATCATCACCGATAAGCGTACACGCCTGTCGACTGACAGCGCTGACAGGCTGACGCTTATTAAAATGAATAAAGGTTGGATTTCTCAGAATTTCCAATCTCCACCAGGTGAAGGAAGCTCAACCTGAATAATTGATCCACTCCTCCTCCTCCTCATTTTCCTCCTTCTCCTCCTCTTTGTACAGTAAAGCAGAGGAAAATGGCTATTTTTTGACAGGGCCCACTGGCTCTTGCTATAGTACTTCATGCATTTAATTTTTCTGGAGGGCCACCTACCCGGTCCTCTGTTTGAAACAGTTTTTGTGAGTGCCACATACAGGCACTCAATCTATTCCATTTTTCTGGAGGGCCACCTACCCGGTCCTCTGTTTTAAAAAATTTTTGGGACTGCCACATACAGGCACTCAATCTATTCCATTTTACTGGAGGGCCACCTACCTGCTCCTCTGGTTTGAAAAATGTTTGGGACTGCCACATACAGGCACTCAATCTATTCCATTTTACTGGAGGGCCACCTACCTGCTCCTCTGGTTTGAAAAATGTTTGGGACTGCCACATACAGGCACTCAATCTATTCCATTTTACTGCAGGGCCACCTACCTGCTCCTCTGGTTTGAAACATTTTTGGGACTGCCACATACAGGCACTCAATCTATTCCATTTTACTGCAGGGCCACCTACCTGCTCCTCTGGTTTGAAACATTTTTGGGACTGCCACATACAGGCACTCAATCTATTCCATTTTACTGGAGGGCCACCTACCTGCTCCTCTGGTTTGAAAAATGTTTGGGACTGCCACATACAGGCACTATCCAAATTAAATTGTCTCCATAGCAGCCTCCACACGTTGTCTCCATTGCTACCTCCAAAAGTCGTCCATATAGCTGCCTCCATACATCGTCCCTTTATCAAACGAGGTGTGTCAGGCAGAAATTTGGGTTGTTTTCATGGATTCCACATCAAAGTTGTTAACTTTGTCGCCACCCTGCTGTGTTATCCACAAAATATACTGGCAAACTTTTACCATTTAGGGATATTATTTCAGCGCTTCTTGCGCATCTGTTTACATTCCCCTCACCCGGCATATCCTAAACTTATAAGAACGCTACTACACTTGATCTTATACAAAAGGTTCTTAGAAGTGCTGTTTGGGGAGTAGCCTAGAGACAGGGGCTTGGATTGGCGAAAGCTCGCCTGGCAGCGGAGCGCCAGCTCCATGCGCATCATGCGCTTCTTGCGCATCTGTTTACATTCCCCTCACCCGCCATATCCCAAACTTATAAGAACGCTACTACACTTAACTTGGTGCAGGCTGGGACCGAGTCTGACCCTGGGGCTGGTCATATACTGCCGACGCAGAGAATTGCGGGGCCTACCTCGGTCCAGGTCTCAAAGGCCTACTATACCTCCTCCCACCCCTCCTCCACCTCCTCCTCCTCCGAATTACCATCCGTGGGCATGGCGCCATCAGTCGGTAGCTCTAGGCACAGCAGCAGTGCCGTCGCTAAGCGACAGCAGGCGGTGCTGAAACTGCTGAGCCTAGGCGATAAAAGGCACACCGCCCAAGAGCTATTACAGGGCATTCCACATCAAAGTTGTTAACTTTGTCGCCACCCTGCTGTGTAATCCACAAAATATACTTGCAAACTTTTACCATTTAGGGATATTATTTCAGCGCTTCTTGCGCATCTGTTTACATTCCCCTCACCCGCCATATCCTAAACTTATAAGAACGCTACTACACTTGATCTTATACAAAAGGTTCTTAGAAGTGCTGTTTGGGGAGTAGCCTAGAGACAGGGGCTTGGATTGGCGAAAGCTCGCCTGGCTGCAGAGCGCCAGCTCCATCCCAAGATCCAACTAACATAGTTGCAGCACCTTTAATCTACTACTAGTTCACTGCCTCCATAATAATAATAATAATAATAATCTTTATTTATATAGCGTCATCATATTCTGTAGCGCTTTACAAATCATAGGAAACAAATACAAATGTAATGTAACAGAGCACAACATTTGTATGGAACAACAGGAGTGAGGTCCCTGCTCGCCAGAGCTTACGGTTTATGAAGATGATGGGGTAACACGAGGTAAAAGAATATTTAATGGTCAAGCCATTCTTCTTAGGGAATAGAAAAAAATATAATAAATGGAATTGCTGTCGCTTGAACCACTCAGCCGTCATCTTATATACCAGATCCAGGGTGAATGGGACTGCAGAGAAGTCTGGTGCCTGTTGGTTGCTGGATAACAGATGGGAGGACGACACAGGACGGGTTAGTAGAAGAGTTAAAACTTCATGCAGTTAATGAGTGTTATAGGCTTGCCTAAAGAAATGGGTTTTAAGAGCACGTTTGAAACTTTGGAGGTTAGGTATTAGTCTGATAGTCCGGGGCAGAGCATTCCATAGAATTGGTGCAGCTCTAGAGAAGTCTTGGAGACGCGAGTGGGAGGTCCGCACTAGGGTAGAGGTTAATCTAAGATCACTGGCGGATCTAAGAGCACGGGTTGGGCGATAGACTGAGATAAGAGAGGAGAGGTAGGGGGGTGCAGCATTATACAGAGCTTTATGGATGAGGGTTATTATTATTTTAAACTGTATTCGAAAGGAGACTGGCAGCCAGTGCAGCGACTGGCATGAACTGTAAGCATACATGGTCCCCTTATCAAACGAGCTGTGTCAGGCAGAATTTTGGGTTGTTTTCATGGCTTCCATGTTAACTTTGTCGCCACCCTGCTGTGTAATCCACAAAATATACTGGCAAACTTTTATCATGTACCGATATTATTTGAGCGCTTCTTGCTCACCTCCTTTGGTTCCTCTCTGACACCCATTGGTTTGAAGCCTGAGTCCAATTAGGGTATGTCGCCATGCCACTCTCTAGCCTGCTGCCGCTGCCTCTGCATGCCGTCCCCTATAGTGTCAGGGTCAATTATTGGATGTTTTAGATGCTATCTAGCTTCATTCTGTCACTCTGTCATGGCCATGCTGTTGCCCATAATTTTGGCATAATGGTGCGATTAGGCAGCCTCAGAGGCATCCATGCATGCTGCCCCTGCTGTTTCCTGTCCATTTCCGTGGTGTTTCCATCCTTTTCTGAGGTTCCCAGGTGTTTGGCCAAGCTTCCCTGTGCAGAGCCTTGGTCCCCTTGAAAAATGCTCGAGTCTCCCATTGACTTCAATGGGGTTCGTTATTCGAGACGAGCACTCGAGCATCGGGAAAAGTTCGTCTCGAATAACGAGTACCCGAGCATTTTAGTGTTCGCTCATCTCTAGTAATAACTTTTGTATAATGAAGAAGAAGCATGTGTCATATAACCAAAAAACACAATTTAATTTTATTTAAGTAGCCAACAAATACATAGAACAAAAACATCCAAAGAGCAAAAAATAAAAACAATTAAAAAGGGTGCCCACAAATGCACCCATAGGTGGAAAATCACCTGGAGCCTGACACCTGATAATGTCAGGTTCTCCAGACCCGAGCCCCCCACAATAACATCCCACAAACACACTGGCTAGAGTGCATGTATACACGGTGGCTTGATGTGTCTATGTGTGAACTGCAGTGGGGTATCCACAAGCAGCAGAGAATGAAAAATGAACTGTGCACGGAAAGTGCAAGATTCTGCTGAAATGAAATGAAAAAGTTACCCAAAGTCACGTGCCACTAAAAATGGACCGATGTCAAAATACTACCAGAGAGTGTGGGATGAGAGTGACGGCTCGGGAGAAGTCGCCCCACGCGTTCCGCCGCTACCGCAGCTTCCTCAGGGGTAATAACTTTTGAACGCTGTTACTTATCAAAGCGATTCTGAGATTGTTTTTTCCCCACATGTTGTACTTCATTTTAGTGGTAAATTTTGGCTGATAAGTTTTGCGTTTATTTACAAAAAAAAGAAAAAAATGATGAATTTTTAGAAAAATTTGCCATTTTCGAAATTCTAAATCACCGCGTTTTCAGGCAGATAGATTTACCACCTAAATAACTTGCAGAATAACATTTCCCATTTGTCTACTTTACATTTTCATAATTTTTGAAATGTTTGGATAATTTATTTTGACGTCACGCGGCCTACAAATCGAATAGCGATTTTCCGTATTTTCGGAATTGACTATTTTGGGGATAAATACTGTTTGAAATCAAATTACATATTTAGCAACAAAACCCCCTATATAACCAACCCATTTTCAAATCTGCACCCCTCAAACTATCAGAAACAGCTTTTACAAAGATTGTTAACCCCTTGAGATCTTCATAGTAATTGAATCAAAATGGCGGTGAAATTTAGAATGGTCAAATTTTGTCGGTTATACGTCCATTTAGCCCTAAAATTTACACATTTCCAAAAGATAAAAAGAGAAAACCCACCATAAAATTTGTTCTACAATTTCTCCTGAGTGCAGCGACCCCCCACACGTGGCCGTTACTTGTGTTATGGGGGCACAGCGAGGCGCAGAAGGGAAGGAGCACCCTGCAGCTGCCAGGATTTTAGTTTTCTGGTTGCCCCCTTTTGAAGGCTATAAAATTTTCGCTTTTCCGTTATTTGGGCCATGTGACGGCATTTTTTTTGCGGGACGAGATGCTTTTTCCAGTGTTACCATTTTGGGGTTGGTATCACCTATTGTTGAAAATTTTGGAACTTTTTTTGAGGTCATGAGTAGAAAAGCATCAATTCTGTACTGGATTTTTTACTTTTTTTTTTTCCGTGTTCACCGTATATCCTAATAATCCTGTTATCTTTATTCTATGGGTCGATACGATTACGGGGATACCAGACATGAATATATTTTCTTATGTTTTACTAAATTTGCCAAATAAAACCCTAATGTGGGGAAAAATCTATCATTTTTGCATCGCCGTCTTCCAAGTGGCATAACATTGTTACGTTTTTGGCTACAGAGCTGGTTGATGGCTTGTTTTTTGCGGGACATGTTGTTCTTTGCAACACTATCATTCTGGAGTACATATGTTTTGTTGATCACTTTTTATTGCATTTTTAGTGGGATATAATAGGTAAAAATCATAATTTTTGGCAGGTTTTTGACGTTTTTTTTTACGGCGTTCATCATATCGGTTCAATAGTTATTTAGTTTTATTCTATGGATTGTTACGGACGCGGTGATACTATTTATGTGGGGTTTGTGTTATGATTTAGACTTTTTTGAGCGTTATATGTCTCTTTATATGTTTTGGGGCTTATGGGCATTTTTAGTGATTTATAAAGTAATTTTTTATTGAAAAACATTTTTTTTTACATTTTTTTACTTGATCCACCATGGGATATGAACAAGCAATCATCTGATTGCTTGTTCTTGATAATACTCTGCAATACTAATGTATTGCAGGGTATTATCAGTGCCAGCCTATGCAGATGCATAGGCTGACACTTTGCCTTTAAGATGACGTCACAGACGCCATCTTAAAGGTAAACCCTCCAGGCTTCTCTGGGGTCCCGATCGGACCCCAGAGGAGCCAAAACAGCGATCGGCCCCGCCGAAAACGGTGCGGGGGGGCCGATCGTGGGGTAAAGACCCCAGAAGGCATGTTAAATGCCGCGGTCGCGTTGACCGCGGCATTTAACGGGTTAAACACCCGCGATCGGAGCCCACTCCGACCTCGGGTGTTAGCCGGGGATGTCAGCGGTAGATTACCGCTGAAATCCCGCGGCTAGCGATGCCGGTTCGGCTGCTATACAGCACTGAACCGGCATCGTCTCTGCGCCGTAGCTGTACTGCGCTGAGCGCTAATCGCGGGACTCAGCGCAGTACAGCTACGGCGCAGAGCGCTAAGGTGTTAAGAGACACTAGGTCTTATTTTCAGGGGATGTTTTATTTTTCCATGAACAAGAATTTACATTTATTGGTGAACAAAAAATCAACTTCTCTAGCATTCCTATAAATCTCCAAATTCTGAATTTCTTGCTGTATTTCTTAGAATCATTGGCCACAATCTCTTATGTTTAGTAAAAGCACTTTCCATAAATGACGCCTTCTTATCCTGGTAGCTGTTGGTATCACATTTGCAGCACAACAGCCGGTGATTTACTTCCATGAATTCTTCCCCATGTCACAATCTTCTGCAGCATCTAAAAGATTTCCTAATACTAATGTATGGCGCGGGGGGAGCTGCGCAATGACTGCCGCTAGGTCTTATTTTCAGGGGATGTCTTAGATTTCTAAGTCTAAACAAAATTGTACTAGGTCTTATTTTCAGGGGATGTCTTATTTTAGGGGAAACAGGGTATGCAGTTATCGAACCAATGGAGAAGATGTGTTGACTGTAAATGTGTATGTATGAGTGTGTTAATATATATTTTTTATTTTTAGTGGGATGAGGGGCCCCGTTCAGTATTCTGCTATGGGGCCTAGTCTCTCCTAGTTAAACCCTTGATTCATACACATCCAGATTTGACATCTGGGATACAAGATATAGAAGAATACAAGTATGGAGTGTTATCACCATATGGTCCACTGGAAGGTGCGGACTTGTAAATGGGGAAATAATCACAATTTTTTTGGATGTTTGCAAGGAACTGTGATTATTTCAAGGCTTGTACGACAGAAAACTGGGGTAGAAGTCTTGATAAATCCTGCCCAATATAGTTTACACTTCATTAGTCGTGGCTATAGGTAGAGAATCAAACTATTGCTTTATCACAAGCTATGTATGAGTATCATTTATCACTGTCTTCAATTTCCTTTTTATTGCTAATTTATACATTCACTATTGAATATGCATTTCTCTTTTAGCTAGCCATATATATGTATAGTACTTGTTCTCCTTTTTTTCACTATTTTGGCATTTCACTGGTAGTAAGTTACATCACTTGAGTACTATTACACTCCTAAAATTGCCAAAAATTAATTGGTATCCATGCCTTTAAGACAAGGATACCATTGATTAAATCTGCAGTGCCAGCGCAGCAGTTCTTCTCACCACCGCTCTCCTTGGCTTCCTTTACACATGCAGCATGGTTTGATGACATCATCATCATGCTGCCTGTGTAGTGATGACAGAACCCGGGCAGGTGAGGTGGAGATAGAGGGCACAGACCTGCAAGTAATTTAATTTGTTATTATATGACTGACCACTGTAAATTAATTATGAAGAATCTAATTAACCTATTATTTAATATTATTTTTTATGGGGCACAGTTAACATTTATTCAGTGTGTCCCTGTATATAATTATTAGGTGGGCCTGTATATAGTTAATTGGAGAGTGGGGATCAGTGAATATAATTTTTTATAGAGCACAGTATATAATTATTCTGGGGGGGGCCTTGTATAAAATTTATTAATGGTGCCCATGTGCATAATTTGTCATAAACCCCGTAATGAACACTATATAATTTTTTTCTCAAGGTAGTCATTAACCACATTTTAAGCCTTTGTATGTGCAACAAAGAAGATTGCATGACATTGGGTCCTGATGCTGCTGCGGCTTACAACCCAGATCCTAATAGCTCTGATCCTGGGTGGACACCATGATGCTCACTCTGCCACCCATTAGCACCCTGCAGCGAATACAGGGTACTGATGATGTCACAGGCAGCCTAAGTTTCTCTGAGGGACCCCTTGGCTGCCTGTAATATCCTTCTATGGCCATGCCATATGGAAGTATAATGTACTGCACTACTTGGCGGCATTATAAAAGAAATTAAGTGATCTCCTGTCAGGTCTCCTTAGTGGCGCAAAGTAATAAAAAACACACAAAATTTGAATAACCCTTCAAAAAAAATGTATCACACAAATTGGACCACATTTGATAAGGCGTTTGTGCCACTTTCCTGTCTTAATTTGCGATTGAACACAGTTGCAACATTTTCTAGCAGGCTTAGTTGTTACGGTGTTCACTTTGTGGTCCAGGATCACAGAAATACAAAATGTATATCGTTTTTTTAATGTGTAAATAATTTTAAAAATGTTTTAAAAACATTGCAAAACAATATGTTTTTGCATCACCATATTTTGACACCCATAACAAGGTGTCACTATATGTGGTTATAACATTGGAACACTTATCTAAATGATTTTGAGATGTTTTTTATCCCTGACACATTGGGGCACAAGTATTATCGCATCTACGCCAAAAAAATGACGGTATTTTAATGTTTTTTTGGCGCAGAACTGTTGCGGATCATTTATAAGGAGTTTGCGCCAGAAAGAACAGATGTTTCCGACTATCCCGACACCTCCGTCTTTTTTGCCGCGAGTGGGTGTGGCCTAACGTTTCAACATTATCCTCCACATTTATGTGTATTTTGTCGGCATTTTTAGGTGCAATTTTTGCAACACGATAGACCAGGAAAAAATTGGTCTGAGAGCAAAATTAAGGCACAGGCCATGTAAGATTTTGGCGCACACTTCATTACTGTCTGCATTTTCCTGGTGTACGACTGATTAATTCCATCTACCCAGTAATTACTAACAGCCGTGCACCCCTTTAATACATCTGGCTGGAGACTGATCTCCAATGCCGACAGCCGTCCTTGCACAATTAGTAAATCCCCCCCATTGTACTTTGCGTTAGTTGAAAGATTTTAAAGTTGTATATGTTCTGCTTTCCAGGCAGATGGTCATAACAACGTTAGTCTGCTGACTAACATTTCCCAAATGTCTACTTTATGTTGCATGATTTTTTTAAGAATCATTTCATTTTCCAGGATGTTAGGAGGCTTAGAACTTTGTGTGTGGTTTTCCACATTATTATGAAGTGACTGCAAAGTCAAAATTATAGTAAAACCCCATAAATCACCATTATTACCCATTATAGAAACTGTATCTCTCAACATAAGCAAAACCATGTTTAGGAAGTTTGTCAGCCCAGTCAGTGTCTCACAGGGGCAAAACAAATTGGAGATGCGATTTAGAAATTGTAATTTCTTTGGCAAATACATTCATTTATGTCATAAAGTTACACATTGATAACTGATAAACCCCTTACAGACCATCTGACATATGTCACTATAAGTGGTTATAACTTTGGAACTCTTTAACAAGTCCAAGTGATTTTGAAATAGTTTTCTTGCACTTCATGTTAAATGAAATATTTTAGTGGTATGTTTTGCGTATATTTATGAAAAAAATAGATATGTAAATATTTGGAAAAATGTGCAATTTTCGAAATTCAAAATGTTCTACTTTTTTTAACACATAGTCATAACAGCAACATAACTAACATTTACCAAATGTCTGCTTTATGTTGACATGGCTTTTTAAGCGTCCTCTCATTTTTGTAGGAGGTTATGAGTAGAGATGAGCGAACATGCTCGTCAGAGCTTGATGCTCGGTCGAGCATTAGCGTACTCGAAACTGCTCGTTGCTCAGACGAATACTTCGCCCGCTCGAGAAAATGGCAGCTCCCGCCGTTTTGCTTTTTGGCGGCCAGAAACAGAGCCAATCACAAGCCAGGAGACTCTGCACTCCACCCAGCATGACGTGGTACCCTTACACGTCGATAGCAGTGGTTGGCTGGCCAGATCAGGTGACCCTGGGATAGACTAGCCGCTGCCCGCGCTGCTCGGATCATTCTGTGTCTGGATGCCGCTAGGGAGAGAGCTGCTGCTGGTCAGGGAAAGCGTTAGGGTGTTCTATTAGCTTACTGTTAGGCAGGAGTGATTCTCCAAGAACCCAACAGCCCTTCTTAGGGCTACAATAACGTTCTACTTTTTTTTTTTTATTTGCAGCTAGTACCATATTGTGAGGAATTTGCAGGGGGACTTGCTACCGTTGTGTTTAGCTCTTAGTGACACACATATCCACCTCAAACACCAAAGTGGGAAAATTTATTAGGGGTTTGATTTCAATTAGGCACAGTCTGCCATTTACTTTTTATTTTACGTTTATTTTTTTAATAACTCAGTGTCATCTCATCTGGCATAGTAGTGTGCTTTCATACTTGGCTAGAAAATAGCCATAGGAGAATCCAAACAGCTTACTTACGCCTACAGTAGCGTTATATATATTTGATTTCTGGTTGATCTGCTGGTGGCTGTACTTGCTGCAGTGCATCTACTAGCAAATTGTGAGCAATTTGTAGTGAGACTTGCGACCGCTGTGTTTTGCGCTTAGTGACGCACATATCCATTGCAAAGACCGAAGTGGGAAAATTTAGTAGGGGTTGGATTTCAATTAGGCACAGTCTGCCATTTTTCCTTTTTTATTTTACGTTTATTTTGTTTCATAACTCTGCGTCATCTCATCTGGCATAGTAGTGTGCTTTCATACTTGGCTAGAAAATAGCCATAGGATAATCTAAACGGCTTACTTACGCCTACAGTAGCGTTATATATATTTGATTTCTGGTTGATCTGCTGGTGGCTGTACTTGCTGCAGTGCATCTACTAGCAAATTGTGAGCAATTTGTAGTGAGACTTGCGACCGCTGTGTTTTGCGCTTAGTGACGCACATATCCATTGCAAAGACCGAAGTGGGAAAATTTAGTAGGGGTTGGATTTCAATTAGGCACAGTCTGCCATTTTTCCTTTTTTATTTTACGTTTATTTTGTTTCATAACTCTGCGTCATCTCATCTGGCATAGTAGTGTGCTTTCATACTTGGCTAGAAAATAGCCATAGGAGAATCTAAACGGCTTACTTACGCCTACAGTAGCGTTATATATATTTGATTTCTGGTTGATCTGCTGGTGGCTGTACTTGCTGCAGTGCATCTACTAGCAAATTGTGAGCAATTTGTAGTGAGACTTGCGACCGCTGTGTTTTGCGCTTAGTGACGCACATATCCATTGCAAAGACCGAAGTGGGAAAATTTAGTAGGGGTTGGATTTCAATTAGGCACAGTCTGCCATTTTTCCTTTTTTATTTTACGTTTATTTTGTTTCATAACTCTGCGTCATCTCATCTGGCATAGTAGTGTGCTTTCATACTTGGCTAGAAAATAGCCATAGGAGAATCTAAACGGCTTACTTACGCCTACAGTAGCGTTATATATATTTGATTTCTGGTTGATCTGCTGGTGGCTGTACTTGCTGCAGTGCATCTACTAGCAAATTGTGAGCAATTTGTAGTGAGACTTGCGACCGCTGTGTTTTGCGCTTAGTGACGCACATATCCATTGCAAAGACCGAAGTGGGAAAATTTAGTAGGGGTTGGATTTCAATTAGGCACAGTCTGCCATTTTTCCTTTTTTATTTTACGTTTATTTTGTTTCATAACTCTGCGTCATCTCATCTGGCATAGTAGTGTGCTTTCATACTTGGCTAGAAAATAGCCATAGGAGAATCTAAACGGCTTACTTACGCCTACAGTAGCGTTATATATATTTGATTTCTGGTTGATCTGCTGGTGGCTGTACTTGCTGCAGTGCATCTACTAGCAAATTGTGAGCAATTTGTAGTGAGACTTGCGACCGCTGTGTTTTGCGCTTAGTGACGTACATATCCATTGCAAAGACCGAAGTGGGAAAATTTAGTAGGGGTTGGATTTCAATTAGGCACAGTCTGCCATTTTTCCTTTTTTATTTTACGTTTATTTTGTTTCATAACTCTGCGTCATCTCATCTGGCATAGTAGTGTGCTTTCATACTTGGCTAGAAAATAGCCATAGGAGAATCTAAACGGCTTACTTACGCCTACAGTAGCGTTATATATATTTGATTTCTGGTTGATCTGCTGGTGGCTGTACTTGCTGCAGTGCATCTACTAGCAAATTGTGAGCAATTTGTAGTGAGACTTGCGACCGCTGTGTTTTGCGCTTAGTGACGCACATATCCATTGCAAAGACCGAAGTGGGAAAATTTAGTAGGGGTTGGATTTCAATTAGGCACAGTCTGCCATTTTTCCTTTTTTATTTTACGTTTATTTTGTTTCATAACTCTGCGTCATCTCATCTGGCATAGTAGTGTGCTTTCATACTTGGCTAGAAAATAGCCATAGGAGAATCTAAACGGCTTACTTACGCCTACAGTAGCGTTATATATATTTGATTTCTGGTTGATCTGCTGGTGGCTGTACTTGCTGCAGTGCATCTACTAGCCAATTGTGAGCAATTTGTAGTGAGACTTGCGACCGGTGTGTTTTGCGCTTAGTGACGCACATATCCATTGCAAAGACCGAAGTGGGAAAATTTAGTAGGGGTTGGATTTCAATTAGGCACAGTCTGCCATTTTTCCTTTTTTATTTTACGTTTATTTTGTTTCATAACTCTGCGTCATCTCATCTGGCATAGTAGTGTGCTTTCATAAATGGCTAGAAAATAGCCATAGCAATAGGATAGCATCGTTTGGTTTTAAAAACTCAAAAAAAAACAAAAAACACAAAAAAAAGTTAAAAAAAAATTAAAGTTATAACTCTCATTTTAAAAATGTTTAACCCGAGGGCTAGGGGTAGAGGACGAGGGCGGGGACGTGGGCGTCCAACTACTGCAGGGGTCAGAGGCCGTGGTCCTGACCGGGGTGAGACACCACCTGCTTATGAGGGAGCAGGGGAACGCCGCAGAGCTACACTCCCTAGGTTCATGTCTGAAGTTACTGGGACTCGTGGTAGAGCACTGTTGAGGCCAGAACAGTGCGAACAGGTGATGTCGTGGATTGCCGACAATGCTTCGAGCAATTTGTCCACCAGTCAGTCTTCCACGCAGTCCACCCATGTCACCGAAATCGCCACTCCTCCAGCTCCTGCACCTCAGCCTCCTCCCCCCCAGTCTGCCCCCTCCCAGGAAAATTTGGCATTTGAACCGGCATACTCTGAGGAACTGTTTTCTGGACCCTTCCCACAGTCACAAACCACTTGTCCGGTTGCTGCTGAGCAATTTTCCGATGCCCAGGTTTTCCACCAGTCACAGTCTGTGGGTGATGATGACCTTCTTGACGTAGTGGAAGTGTGTAAAGAGGTGTCCGACGATGAGGAGACACGGTTGTCAGACAGTGGGGAAGTTGTTGTCAGGGCAGGAAGTCCGAGGGGGGAGCAGACTGAGGGATCGGAGGATGATGAGGTGACAGACCCAAGCTGGGTTGATAGGCCGGGTGAACACAGTGCTTCTGAGACGGAGGAGAGTCCTCGACCAGAACAGGTTGGAAGAGGCAGTGGTGGGGCCAGACGGAGAGGCAGGGCCAGAGCTGGTGCATCAGCGCCAAATGTGTCAACTAGTGAAGCTCCCGTGGCGAGGGCTCTTGCGGCGAGGGCTAGATTTTCAGAAGTCTGGAGGTTCTTTAAGGAAACACCGGATGACCGACGGACTGTGGTGTGCAACATTTGCCAAACCAGGATCAGCAGGGGTTCCACCACTACTAGCTTAACTACCACCAGTATGCGCAGGCATATGAATGCTAAACACCCCACTCAGTGGCAACAAGCCCGTTCACCTCCGGCCGTGCACACCACTGCTCCTTCCCCTGTGTCAGCTGATAGTCAGCCCCCTGCCCAGGACCCTGCCACAAAAACCCCATCGTTGCCTCCACGATCCTCCACAGCATCCACCAGCGTTCAGCTCTCCATACCCCAGACACTGGAGCGGAAACGCAAATATAGTGCAACCCACCCGCACGCCCAAGCCCTTAATGTCCACATCTCCAGATTGCTTAGCCTGGAGATGCTGCCCTATAGGCTAGTAGAGACCGAGGCCTTTCGCAACCTCATGGCGGCGGCCGCCCCTCGGTATTCGGTCCCCAGCCGCCACTACTTTTCCAGGTGTGCCGTCCCAGCCCTGCACCAGCACGTGTCAGACAACATCACCCGTGCCCTGACCAACGCCGTTTCTGACAAGGTCCACCTGACCACGGACACGTGGATGAGTGCTGCCGGGCAGGGCCACTATATATCGCTGACGGCACATTGGGTTAACTTGGTGGAGGCTGGGACCGAGTCTGACCCTGGGGCTGGTCATATACTGCCGACGCCGAGGATTGCGGGGCCTACCTCGGTCCAGGTGTTTCAGGCCTACTATGCCTCCTCCTCCTCCCACCCCTCCTCCACCTCCTCCTCCGAACTACCATCCGTGGGCACGGCGCCATCAGTCGGTAGCTCTAGGCACAGCAGCAGTGCCGTCGCTAAGCGACAGCAGGCGGTGCTCAAACTGCTGAGCCTAGGCGATAAAAGGCACACCGCCCAAGAGCTATTACAGGGCATCAAGGCGCAGAATGATCTGTGGCTGGCACCGCTGAACCTGAAGCCAGGCATGGTTGTGTGTGACAACGGCCGTAACCTGGTGGCGGCTCTGCAACTCGGCAGACTGACACATGTGCCATGCCTGGCTCATGTGTTAAATCTGATAGTTCAGCGTTTCCTCAAGACATACCCCAATCTGTCAGATTTGCTCACGAAGGTGCGCCGCATCTGTGCGCATTTCAGGAAGTCCAGCACAGATGCTGCCACTCTCAGGGCAGCGCAGCGCCGCCTCCAACTGCCCGCTCACCGACTGTTGTGCGACGTGCCCATGAGGTGGAATTCAACACTGACCATGTTATCCAGAGTTTACCAGCAGCGCCGAGCCATTGTAGACTGCCAGATGTCAACTTCCACCAGAACTGGTAGTCAGGTCAGTCAGCTTCCTCAAGTCTACAATGAGGAGTGGACGTGGATGTCTGATATCTGTCAGGTGCTGAGTAACTTTGAGGAGTCAACACAGATGGTCAGTGGCGATGCCACCATCATCAGCCTCACCATCCCGCTGCTTGGCCTGTTGAAAAACTCTCTGGTCAGCATGAAGTCAGAAGCTTTGCGCTCGTCACAAAAGACGGGGGAAGAAGATTCCCTTGTTGATAGCCAAAGCACCCTTAGGTCTGTTTCTCAGCGCATATCGGAGGAGGTGGAGGTGGAGGAGGATGAGGAGGAAGAGGAGGAGAATGTTGGCGAGACACAAGAGGGGACCATTGTTGAGTCCTTCACTGTTCAGCGTGTATGGGCAGAAGAAGAGGAGTTGGAGGAGTTGGAGGAGGAGGAAATGGACAGTCAGGCCAGTGAGGGGAGTGAATTCTTACGCGTTGGTACTCTGGCGCATATGGCAGATTTCATGCTAGGCTGCCTATCCCGTGACCCTCGCGTTCAAAGAATTTATTCCAGCACCGATTACTGGGTGTTCACTCTACTGGACCCACGGTACAAGCAAAATCTTTCCACTCTCATCCCTGCAGAGGAAAGGAGTGTGAGAATGCATGAATACCAGCAGGCCCTGGTGCACAAGCTGAAACAGTATTTCCCTTCTGACAGCGCTAGCGGCAGAGTGCGTAGTTCTGCGGGACAAGTAGCGAGGGAGAGTAGGCGAGCAGGCAGCTTGTCCAGCACTGGCAAGGGTACGCTTTACAAGGCTTTTGCCAGCTTTATGTCACCCCAGCAAGACACTGTCACCTGTCCCCAGTCTCGGCAGAGTAGGGCTGATCTTTACAGAAAGATGGTGAGGGAGTACGTAGCTGACCGTACCATCGTCCTAAATGATCACACAGCTCCCTACAACTACTGGGTTTCAAAGCTGGACATGTGGCACGAACTGGCGCTGTACGCCTTGGAGGTTCTTGCCTGCCCTGCCGCTAGCGTCTTGTCCGAGCGGGTTTTCAGTGCAGCTGGTGGCATCATCACCGATAAGCGTACACGCCTGTCGACTGACAGCGCTGACAGGCTGACGCTTATTAAGATGAATAAAGCCTGGATTTCTCATAATTTCCAATCTCCACCAGGTGAAGGAAGCTCAACCTGAATAATTGATCCACTCCTCCTCCTCCTCATTTTCCTCCTTCTCCTCCTCTTTGTACAGTAAAGCAGAGGAAACTGGCTATTTTTTGACAGGGCCCACTGGCTCTAGCTATAGTACTTTATGCATTTAATTTTTCTGGAGGGCCACCTACCCGGTCCTCTGTTTTAAACAATTTTTGGGAGTGCCACATACAGGCACTCAATCTATTCAATTTTTCTGGAGGGCCACCGACCCGTTCCTCTGTTTTAAACAATTTTTGGGAGTGCCACATACAGGCACTCAATCTATTCTATTTTTCTGGAGGGCCACCTACCTGCTCCTCTGGTTTGAAAACTTTTTGGGACTGCCACATACAGGCACTCAATCTATTCAATTTTTCTGGAGGGCCACCTACCTGCTCCTCTGGTTTGAAAACTTTTTGGGACTGCCACATACAGGCACTCAATCGATTCCATTTTTCTGGAGGGCCACCTACCTGCTCCTCTGGTTTGAAAACTTTTTGGGACTGCCACATACAGGCACTCAATCTATTCTATTTTTCTGGAGGGCCACCTACCTGCTCCTCTGGTTTGAAAACTTTTTGGGACTGCCACATACAGGCACTCAATCGATTCCATTTTTCTGGAGGGCCACCTACCTGCTCCTCTGGTTTGAAAACTTTTTGGGACTGCCACATACAGGCACTCAATCTATTCTATTTTTCTGGAGGGCCACCTACCTGCTCCTCTGGTTTGAAAACTTTTTGGGACTGCCACATACAGGCACTCAATCTATTCTATTTTTCTGGAGGGCCACCTACCTGCTCCTCTGGTTTGAAAAATTTTTGGGACTGCCACATACAGGCACTATCCAAATTAAATTGTCTCCATAGCAGCCTCCACACGTTGTCTCCGTTGCTACCTCCAAAAGTCGTCCATATAGCTGCCTCCATACATCGTCCCTTTATCAAACGAGGTGTGTCAGGCAGAAATTTGGGTTGTTTTCATGGATTCCACATCAAAGTTGTTAACTTTGTCGCCACCCAGCTGTGTTATCCACAAAATATACTAATAAACTTTTATCATTTACCAATATTATTTCAGCGCTTCTTGCGCATCTGTTTACATTCCCCTCACCCGCCATATCCCAAACTTATAAGAACGCTACTACACTTGATCTTATACAAAAGGTTCTTAGAAGTGCTGTTTGGGGAGTAGCCTAGAGACAGGGGCTTGGATTGGCGAAAGCTCGCCTGGCTGCGGAGCGCCAGCTCCATCCCAAGATCCAACTAACATAGTTTTAACTGCAGCACCTTTAATCTACTACTAGTTCACTGCCTCCATAATAATAATAATAATCTTTATTTATATAGCGCCATCATATTCCGTAGCGCTTTACAAATCATAGGAAACAAATACAAATGTAATGTAACAGAGCACAACATTTGTATGGAACAACAGGAGTGAGGTCCCTGCTCGCCAGAGCTTACGGTTTATGAAGATGATGGGGTAACACGAGGTAAAAGTATATTTAATGGTCAAGCCATTCTTCTTAGGGAATAGAACAAAATATAATAAATGGAATTGCTGTCGCTTGAACCACTCAGCCGTCATCTTATATACCAGGTCCAGGGTGAATGGGACTGTAGAGAAGTCTGGTGCCTGTTGGTTGCTGGATAACAGATGGGAGGACGACACAGGACGGGTTAGTAGAAGAGTTAAAACTTCATGCAGTTAATGAGTGTTATAGGCTTGCCTAAAGAAATGGGTTTTAAGAGCACGTTTGAAACTTTGGAGGTTAGGTATTAGTTTGATAGTCCAGGGCAGAGCATTCCATAGAATTGGTGCAGCTCTAGAGAAGTCTTGGAGACGCGAGTGGGAGGTCCGCACTAGGGTAGAGGTTAATCTTAGATCACTGGCGGATCTAAGAGCACGGGTTGGGCGATAGACTGAGATAAGAGAGGAGAGGTAGGGGGGTGCAGCATTATACAGAGCTTTATGGATGAGGGTTATTATTTTAAACTATTCGAAAGGAGACTGGCAGCCAGTGCAGCGACTGGCATGAACTGTAAGCATACATGGCCCCCTTATCAAACGAGCTGTGTCAGGCAGAATTTTGGGTTGTTTTCATGGCTTCCACAACAAACTTGTTAACTTTGTCGCCACCCTGCTGTGTAATCCACAAAAAATACTGGCAAACTTTTATCATTTACCGATATTATTTCAGCGCTTCTTGCGCATCTGTTTACATTCCCCTCACCCGCCATATCCTAAACTTATAAGAACGCTACTACACTTGATCTTATACAAAAGGTTCTTAGAAGTGCTGTTTGGGGAGTAGCCTAGAGACAGGGGCTTGGATTGGCGAAAGCTCGCCTGGCAGCGGAGCGCCAGCTCCATGCCAAGATCCAACTAACATAGTTTTAACTGCAGCACCTTTAATCTACTACTAGTTCACTGCCTCCATACATGGTCCCCTTATCAAACGAGCTGTGTCAGGCAGAATTTTGGGTTGTTTTCATGGCTTCCATGTTAACTTTGTCGCCACCCTGCTGTGTAATCCACAAAATATACTGGCAAACTTTTATCATGTACCGATATTATTTGAGCGCTTCTTGCTCACCTCCTTTGGTTCCTCTCTGCCACCCATTGGTTTGAAGCCTGAGTCCATTTAGGGTATGTCGCCATGACACTCTCTAGCCTGCTGCCGCTGCCTCTGCATGCCGTCCCCTATAGTGTCAGGGTCAATTATTGGATGTTTTAGATGCTATCTAGCTTCATTCTGTCACTCTGTCATGGCCATGCTGTTGCCCATAATTTTGGCATAATGGTGCGATTAAGCAGCCTCAGAGGCATCCATGCATGCTGCCCCTGCTGTTTCCTGTCCATTTCCGTGGTGTTTCCATCCTTTTCTGAGGTTCCCAGGTGTTTGGCCAAGCTTCCCTGTGCAGAGCCTTGGTCCCCTTGAAAAATGCTCGAGTCTCCCATTAACTTCAATGGGGCTCGTTATTTGAGACGAGCTCTCGAGCATCGGGAAAAGTTCGTCTCGAATAACGAGTACCCGAGCATTTTAGTGCTCGCTCATCTCTAGTTATGAGGCTTTAAACTTTAAGTGCGTTTTTTCAAATTTTCATAAAAAATGCAAAATCCTTCTACTGTGGAACCTGCTCAGATTTCAAGTCACTTTGAGAGGCCTATATAATAGTAAAACGCCAAATAACAGTAAATTACCCCATTATAGAAACTACACCAATGAATGTATTATGGTAAGTTTGTTAACCCTTTATTTGTTTTACAGGGGTTAAAACAAAATCGGATGCAATTTTGAAAAAGGTATTTTTCAAAAAATGTACATATTCTCAGTGGATAAAATACCAAAATACTCCAAAAAGTTTAATCCCCAAATTCTCCAGAGTACTCCAACATCCCATTTTGGTAGTAAACCGCTGTATGGGCACATGCATTGGCATTAACCCCTACCCAACGTGTGTTGGGTGCTGGGGCATTGAGATGGCTCACAGACTGAGCCCTTTCCATAGCTGGTAAGTCTTTGCTGCATATTGGGGAGCAGCGATGGTTCGCCATGACAGCCTTGGGTCTGGCTGTCTGGTCTGGTCTGGCAGTCTGGATCTGTCTCGTTTTAAACCATTCATTACAATGTGTGATTTGCACATTTTAATGAATGAGGTATAAAATCCTCATATATTACCATACTATACTATGGCAGTATATGGTAGGATCTATCAGACAACCTAGGGTTAAAGTACCCAAGGGGATCTGAAAAATAGTGAAAGTAAAAAAAAAAGTAAAAAACTGTAAAAATCATAACCAGATTAGATATCTAAAAGTGATCTATCAAAATATAATAAAGTTTTTTTACTGCGTTTTACACCGAAGCGGTAAATAGCGCCCCAAGGCGAAAATGCCACTTTTTTTCCATTTTGAAAAATAAAAAAATAAAAATTAAAAAGTGATCAAAAGGTCGTACTGTCCTAAAAATGGTAGCATTCAAAACATCATCAAAATTCGCACAAAATGACACCACCCACAGCTCTTTACACTGAAATATGAAAAACTTATTAGTGCCGGAAGATGGCAAAAACTTGTACAGGAGGTTTTAATTTTTGTAAATATATGAAAACATTATAAACAAATTTGGTATCCCCGTGATTGTACCAACCCAAAGAATAAAGTAGACACGTAATTTGGGGCGCACAGTGAAAGCCGTAAAATCCAAGCCCACAAGAAAACGGCGCAAATGCGTTTTTTCACCATCTTGAATGCATTTGGATTTTTTTCCTGCTTCCCAGTACACAGCAGGGAATATTCAATACCATTACTATGAAGTGCAATTTGTTACACAGAAAAAAAGCCATCACAGAGCTCTTTACATGTAAAAATAAAAAAGTTATAGATTTTTGAAGGTGGGGAGTGAAAAATGGAAATGAAAAAACAAAAAAGGGCCAGGTCGTTAAGGGGTTAAAGGGAAGGTGCGCCATTCAGAGTAGATTTTAGAGCAGAGCAGATAACTTTTTAATGGCTATACAATCTTTATATTTTTGGCAATTTGGACATAAAAGGGCTTATTTTCTGCAAGATTTTGGTTTCCTTTCTTTTTGTATTTTTTTGTGGCCGTACACCGTACAAAAAAAAATACTATATTATCTTTATGCTATAGATCACTACAATTACCGTTATACCTCACTTAAATATATATTTTTTATATATTTCTACAATTTTACTGAAAAAACTAATATAGAGAAAAACTCTATTGCCATCTTTTCAGAGACATAACTTTAATGTTTCTTGTTTGACAGAGCTGGTTTAGGGCTTAATTTTTATGGGTTTAGTTGTCCTTTTCAGTGGTACCACTTTGGTGAACAGAATTTTTTTGATCACTTTTTGCAACATTTTTGTAAGGGATTTTTGGCAAGTTTTTAGAATTTTTTTTTTCAATGAGTGGGTCCAATAATGTCACTGATTTATTTTACAGATTCTTACGGTTGCGGCAATACCAAATATGTGGTTTTTTTTCAGGATTTTGTGTTTTTTGTACTTTATTAAATGTTTATAGGGAATGTTGGTGTTTAGGGGACTTTCACAATATTGAATTAATTAATTTTATTAATCAGACTTTATTAAGTGTTTTAATTTTTTTTTACAGGTTGGCTTGAACAAGCCATGCTCTTATCGCTAGTTCAAGCTCTTCTTCATCTAATACAGTGCTTCACTCTCTCCTGCTCCTGTGTAGTGCACACTACACAAGTGCTGGGGGAGCAGGGCGGAGGGTGAGATGGTAGGTTCTTATGACAGTGGTGAGTGTAACAATGGTACATAATTCTGCTATTTAAGGAAAACTATTAAGGGGCTATTACAGGCTCCCAAAGGCAAAGTATAACAGGTACAGTATAATAAACTGCAATTAAAAAATATACTGCAGGTAAAAGAATATTTGGAAAAAGGGTAAAATATAAAAAAAATGTAAGCCCCCATTAAAATATTTTATTATTTCAAAGAATGAAAGAAAAAAAGTACACATCATAAATAAAGGTATTAAGTTATGGCATTATTCAATTCATACTAAAGTATTAAAAAATCAAAACACAATGCCAAAACACATTCCACTTCACACAAATAAATAAATAAAAAATGGTCAAAAAGTTACATGTACCCCAAAATTCTACCAATAAAAAAACAAATCATTATACCAAAAGTAATTCCATTCACAAGATAAAGCTCTGAAAATTGTGACATTACAAGAAGTTATTGGGCCAGATATATTAAAACTGGAACAAACAATGGAAAAAAAATTGTGCTATTGGATAAGATAAAACAAATACTTGGACAGTAAGGACTAAAAAGCCATTTTATCAAGTTATTTACCGTAAGTTATTCAAGTTATTAAGAGGGGACTTAGACTATGATTTTGTGCAATAAATAACAAAACACTCTATGAATTTTGTAAAACATCTATAAATGCCTAAAAATCTATTACTTTCATAAAGAAAATATATTATAACTCCATACTTATCCACTGTTTATGAATAGGTGTATTACTTCCTCATGGACACATATGGGTGATATATTATAACTTCCATACCCGGGGCTTTTTTCAAATAAGTCTTTTTTGGAGCGGTTTCACTATACATATATAGTGGAGGCCAAAAGTATTGGCACCCCTGCAATTCTGTCAGATAATTGTTTTCCAAAAAATTATCGCAATCAGAAATCTTTGGTATTCTTTTCTTCATTTAATTTGGCTTCAATGGAAAACCACAAAAAGAAGTGTCAAAAAGCCAAATTGGATATAATTCCACACCAAAGATAAAAAGGGGGTGGACAAAACTATTGGCACTGTTTGAAAAATCATGTGACGCTTCCCTAATTTGTGTAATTAACAGCACCGGTAACTTACCTGTGGCGCCTAACAGGTGGTGGCAATAACTAAATCACTGAAATGGATTAAAGTTGACTCAAACTCCGTCCTGTGTCCTTGTGTGTACCACATTGAGCATGGAGAAAAGAAAGAAGACCAAAGAACTGTCTGAGGACTTGAGAATCAAAATTGTGAGGAAGCATGAGCAATATCAAGGCTACAAGTCCATCTCCAAAGACCTGAATGTTCCTGTGTCTACCGTGCGCAGTGTCATCAAGAAGTGTAAAGCCTGTGGCACTGTGTCTAAACTGCCTAGATGTGGAAAGAAAAGAAAAATTGGTGAGAGATTTTACCCCAAGATTGTGTGGATGGTGGATAAAGAACCTCGACTAACATCCAAACAAGTTAAAGCTGCCCTGCAGTCCAAGGGTACAACAGTGTCAAGCCGTACTATCTGTCGACATCTGAATGAAAAGGCACTGTATGGAAGGATACCCAGGAAGACCCCACTTCCTACACAGAAACATAAAAAAGCCAGACTGGAGTTTGCCAAAACTTACCTGAGAAAGCCTAAACATTTTGGGAGAATGTTCTCTGGTCAGATGAGACAAAAGTAGAGCTTTTTGGGAAAAGGCATCAACATAGAGTTTACAGGAAAAAAAGAGGCCTTCAAAGAAAAGAACACGGTCCCTACAGTCAAACATGGTGGAGGCTCCCTGATGATTTGGGGTTGCTTTGCTGCCTCTGGCACTGTACTGCTTGACCGTGTGCATGGCATTATGAAGTCTGAGGACTATCAACACATTTTGCAGCATAATGTAGGGCCCAGTGTGAGAAAGCTGGGTCTCCCTCAGAGGTCATGGGTCTTCCAGCAGGACAATGACCCAAAACACACTTCAAAAAGCACTAGAAAATGGTTTGAGAGAAAGCACTGGAGATGTCTAAGGGGCCAGCAAAGAGTCCAGACCAGAATCCCATAGAACAGCTGTGGAGAGATCTCACAATGGCAGTTTGGAGAAGGCCCCTTCACATCTCAGGGACCTGAAGCAGTTTGCCAAAGAAGAACGGTCTAAAATTCCAGCAGAGCAATGTAAGAAACTCATTGATGGTTACCGGAAGCGGTTGTTCGCAGTTATTTTGTCTAAAGGTTGTGCTTCCAAGTATTAGGCTGAGGGTACCGTCTAGGCTGTCCGGCCCATTTTAGGAGTTTTGTGTAAAATGATCAATGATTTGACTTTTTTTCCATTCTCTTTTTTGTTTTTTGATTGCAAGCTAAATAAATTAAGATGTTAATACAAAAGAATTTGTGATTGCAATTATTTTCTGGAAAAAAAACAAGTATTATCTGACAGAAGTGCAGGGGTGCCAATACTTTTGGCTACCACTGTACAAGTATTATCTGACAGAAGTGCAGGGGTGCCAATACTTTTGGCCACCACTGTACATATGCACATGGGGCACAGGTGGTAATGTTTATAAATCTGTGATCTGTGTTTTATAGGTTATAAATAGAATGAATATACTGTATACTGTATATGATAATATTATGTTTATTGCAGATTAATAAATTCTATTGCAGCCAGCTGGATTACTACCTTATATGTGTGATGTAGTTGCTATGTGACATCACAAATGGATGTCAGGGGCTCATATACCTGTGAGATGCTATTTAACTATTCTGTCATCTACTATTCTACATTCTAGAATATTGAGTTGCCCAAAAAAATGTAATATTATACATACTTCCTTGACTGGTCCTGTAACATATTCTTTAGAGACCTTGCATTTAATATTATTGTTCCCTTATAGGATATCCTTGTGCCTGTGTACAGTAAAACCAATTCCATAAATTCTTTGAGCCAAAATATCTTTATCTATACAATTGCCTTCTTGAACATGTGTGGAACTTATGGAGTAAATCATTTAACTACAATGAACTTCATCACTCGGTACAAATCAGCCTCTGCTGGGTTTGTCTCTGATCCAAGCAAGTCACTTGCAGCCCTCACTACAGCTACAAAAAAAACATTCGATTTTTTTTCTTCTTTGTAGTTTCCCGGAGGCCATTGAGCTGAAGTTAATGACAGGCTAAAAAGTATTAGTTACTCAACAGCTGGCAGACAACACTTCCCTGTAGCTTTATGTCACAGCATATGCCAACCACTCAGAACATGTTATAATTCATACTCGATCTCCTACCACAAAAGCAGATGGGTTGAAGTATTGTTATTCTCACTCCAGTTCCCAGCCCTTGAGGGATCACTAAATAAAATCAAAGCAGATGGGCCATTACAGGCTCATTTGTGCTTGTTACAATGTAACGCACCCAAATATCAAGCGACATAAAGCAAAACAAAGTCCAGGCTTAGTGGGTTACGGGTAAGGCAGAGGGGTGCGAGAGGGGGAATCCAGTGAAGTCCTATTTATCACAGCACTATCTCCTTGAAAAGAGTTATTCTTCATTCTCTGGTTATATGATGCCTCTGCGCTGCTCGGCGAGCATTGAAGCTTAACAAGTGTCTGCATCTGTACAAATGGAAGATGTCATATCCTACTTAGTGGCAGATTAAACACTGGTATGGGAAGCTGGTGAATTGGCAAGAATGCATCTATGCCTGCTTATCACTTTTGCTGCCAAAGTACAAATCGCTCTGCATGCTAAGGAATGAAGACACATTGAGCTTTGTGTTCCAGTTCAAATGGTTCCAGCTGAATACTTCCAAAACTTATGAGTATGCACAACACAATCATTATGGGGACAATTACACACAAAGGTACAATTCAAGAGACTGAAAAAAAATGAAAGCTCAATGTGACAGAAACTGGTCTGACCGGAATGCAAATCTGCAAATCTATAGTAAAAAGAAATTATGAACGAAAGTACCATCATTACTACAGAATCAATGTCTGGTGGTCTTCTAAATGAGATCATAGAGACCTGAAACAGGGTAACTGGCCCCTATGATTTATAGAAAGAACATCTATTGTGCTATCTGAGGGACTATGCATTTTTTCTGGTTTGGTGGAGAACAGCTGTGAGGAGACCAATGTACTGTACAGATAATCAAGAGCTAACAATCAAACAAACCATCCTCCACTGCAAAGTACTAGCAATATATTCCATGTAACATACTTTCACATGTTATGTCAGAATGGGTGATGTCATTACATGCATTGTGATGGGGCAATTGGCAACATGATGTCACAATGGTCCATTGCCATGCCATTATGGCCTGTTAAGCAGAGTGCACCACAAAAAAACTGATGCACTCAGTTTAGGCACTTCATGAATCGGGAGCACTCTGCAGGTTAACTATTAGTAAACGTAGGGCAATGTGTGCACTACTGGACAGTTTGTTTTATCAATTTCAGGAGTAGCAGGGATTAATTTGTGGCATGAAGAGTAAGGTTGCGTTTACACACCATCTAAATTGTGTTTTGAAATGTAATTCAGAAGAAGTGGTGAAGGGCTTTGCCCGATCATAGATGCATTTCTACTGAAACAATTGAAAAAGGCAACAACCCTCACTTGTTCTGCATCTAATGCACAGTGAAAGAAAGACATAACAAACAGTAAGGAAATGGCGCAGCTGTGTTTTTTGTCAATTACATGTGGGTATTTCCCATTATATGGCACAGAATATTATACAATCTGTTCTGCGCATAACTAATCCTCATAGAGCACTGTACAATATCAAATTTGGCTCTAATCTGTACATAGGGCTGTCAGCAGTATCAGGCTGTCACAGTGACAGGCCAATCCTATATTCTAACAAGACACCGATATATTCAGTCCTGTCAGAGCAGCCCATACTGAGTGTAGTGTGAAGGGCATCCTGGAGCAGAGGGGTTTAATAGACATGCAGAAAAGATGTGATGTGCATCCTTTCTGCATGTCCTTCTAAAGATCACTCAACAGTGATCCTAGGGCTATTACCATAAGATCACTCTTATATGTAATCTATACAAGAACAGCCCCCTGCTAAATGGTGCCCCGTTTGAAAAGTTGTATTTAACCAATTGCTTACTACTGTACACCCATATACGTCATACAGCAGGAAGGGGAAAATGGAAAGGGCTAACAAGCTGATTATTACACAGCTGACACCCACCAGTAACTGACGTGGTCGGTGCTGATACCGCAGTAAATTTGTTAGGTGCCACCATCAAAAACGACAACGGCACCTAACAGTGCTTCCGATGGGCGCCGGTATCTTGGATTGCTGATCGGTGCCCATCGGAAGGGCATGGATTAGTTGTCATCACAGCTGGGAGCCTGCTTAAGGCTGTCATTCATTAATCTGTATTACAGTCTATCAGAGACAGACTCTAATAAATAAGCAGTATATTGACAATATACTACAATGTAATTGTATTGCATTATATTGTATCAGTGATCAAAGACTCTAGGGCAGTGGTTCTCAACCTGTGGGTCAGGACCCCAGCGGGGGTCGAACGACCAAAACCGGGGGTCGTCTAAAGCCATCGGAGCAGAAATTTTACTGTGTTTTTACTGCGAGTTGCATGGTTTGGGGTCACCACAGCATGAGGAACTGTATTGCGGGGTCACAGCATTAGAAAGGTTGAGAACCACTGCTCTAGGGTTTAGGTCTGAAATAATAGAAAAAAATGATTTCAAAAGTTTAAAATAAAACACGTGTCATAGTATACAAGGCTGGAAATGTCTATTAAGTCCAACCTTTAACAATTCAATAAATATTTTTTCCACATAACCCGTGATGTTTTGTATCTCCAGAAAGTCAGCCAGGCCCCTCTTGCACATGTACATAGAGTCCGGCATAACAACCTCCCGCGGCAGAGAGTTCCATAGTTCCATAGTCTCACTGTACTTACAGTAAAGAACCTTTGTCTATGTTGATGGTAGAACCGCCTCTCCTCTAGGCGTAGAGGATGCCCCCTTGTCCTGGTCACAGGCCTAGGTAAAAAGATCTTTGGAGAGATCCTTGTACTCCCCGTTCAGGTATTTGTACATTGTATTGAGGTCTCCCCTCAGTCGTCTTTTTTCTAAACTGAATAATCCCAAATTTTGTAATCTGTCATTATATTCTAGTCCCCCGATTCCCCTAATAATCTTGGTTGCTTTCCTCTGCACTCTTTCCAGTTTTACTATGTCCTTTTTATACACTGGTGCCCAAAACTGTACACAATATTCCATGTGTGGTCTGACCAGTGATTTGTATAAGGGCAAAACTATGTCTTTATTATGAGAATCTATTCCTTTCTTGATACATCCCATAATTTTATTTGCTTTAGCATCAGCCGTCTGGCTCTGGTCACTAAAATGAAGTTTAATATCCACCAATACCCCCAAATCTTTTTCAGCTGCAGTTTTACCAAGTAATTGATGTCAGGCTTGCAGGTGTGGATCCTCTGGACCACTGCAGACGATGACACAAGCCACTACCTGGGACCGGAGTCTAAGTGGTACCCGGTTTTCACCAGAGCCCGCCGCAAGCCGGGTTAGACAAGCTGCGGCGTGGTACCACCAGGTCGTTCCTCAGGCGTGACTTGTCTGCAGTGACAGCCAAGGTAGAAGTACAGAGACGGCTTACAATCTCATGCTCGAAGTCCAGGCACAAGGTCAGGGCAGGCGGCAGAGGTGCAACGTCAGAGTCCGGTCCAGAGTCAGCAACAGGATGTCCAAGCAGGAGGGTATGGGAACACAGCACACACGACAGCAGCACAGAGGAACACTGGTACACGGGAACACGGAGGAGGTCAGGTAACACTGGAACACGGAGGAGGTCAGGTACACAGGAGACACAGGAATGCAGAATACACAGGAACGCAGAAGACACAGGAACGCAGAAGACACAGGAACGCAGAAGACACAGGAACGCAGGAAACGCAGGCAAATCGCAGAATAGCTTTCTCTCAGGCTGTGAGGCACAAAGATCCGGCAAGAGTGTGAGGAAGGTGCAGGGTTTTTAAAGGGGAAGTGATCAGCCAGTGCACCAATTAGCGGTGCACTGGCCCTTTAAAATTCCTGAAGATACCGCGCGCGCCCAAGGAGGCTGGGACGCGTGCGGCCGGAACCTGGCAGTGATTCCGGAGCGGGGAGAGGTGAGTCGCGCCGGCACCGCGCCTGCGAGCCCCGGGGAGCACGGGTGAGCCCGTGACCCGCAATATGGGTCGCTGGACCACCCGTGACAATTGACTGTGTAGAACATAATTATACTTTTTGTTTCCATGGCCCAAGTGCATAACTTTACATTTATCTACATTAACCTTTTCTCTGCCCACTCCTCCAGCTTCCACAAATACCTCTGTAATGCTAAACTATCGACCTCAGTATTTATTAATTTACACAGCTTAGTATAAAAAAATGAGAAAATCATACACATGTTAGGTATCGCCACATCCCAAAATGTCCAATCTATAATAACATAAAAACCATTATTCCCAACTGTGAACCTCTAAACGGAAAATGGCATTCAAATGGCTAAAAATGTAACAATTTCAATAAAAAGTGATCAAAAGGCTGTACATTCCCCAAAATGATATCAATGAAAATGTCAGCTTGTCCTGCAAAAAATGGGACCTTACACAGCCCTGTACACTATAGTATGAAAAAGTTATTGCTGTCAGAATTTGGCAATTTTTTTTTTCACAAAAGATTACATTTTTTTGTATTAAAACATGATAAAACCTATATTAATTTGGTATCAACGTGATCGTACAGATCCAACGAATAAAGTTGAGTTGTTATTTGGATCACATAGGAAAAGATGTTTAAAAATAGATATATATACTCGAGTATTAGCAGGGTTTTTCAGCACAAAAAATGCGCTGAAAATTCCTAACTTTGCTTATACCGGAGTCTATTAAAAAAAAAGCCATCTATGGCACACACTATGATGTCAACGAGCAGCTGACATCATGGTGCGTGCGACGGACTGCGCGGGGACACAGAGCCAATGCCGGAGCATTGCTGCAGGGGCAGGGGCTGCAGGTTATATACTGGTGGGGTGCAGGGGCTGATGGCTATACACTGGGGGGCAGGGGCTGCAGGCTATATACTGGGTGGGCAGGGGCTGCAGGCTGTATACGGGGTGGGCAGGGGCTGAAGGCTATATACTACGTGGGCAGGGGCAGCAGGCTCCATATATTGTGGGGGCAGGGCTGATGGACATATACTAGGGGAAAGGGGCTACTGGGGGCATGAGGTGGCAGACTATATACTAGGGGGGCTGTGACCCACGCATTTCCCACCCTCGGCTTATACTTGAGTCAATAGTTTTTCCCAGTTTTTTGTTTTTTTGTGCTTTTTCCCGGTAATAAAAATGTTAAAAACCAAAGAAAAATTCAATTACAAAAAGATAATTAAAGTTAATATTAAGGTCCCCTCTATAGAAAATTAAAAAATGTAGTTTAATGAAAAATTTTTAAAAAAGCCCTGTAAGTTTATACAACATAGCAACCAGTAAAATATTGATCTGGGGGTCTTTGGGGTCAGCCATAGTCTGGTTTAATGCATTAAGAAAGCTATAATTGCCCGATTTGGCTATTTAAACACAGAAAAACACATTATATATTTACATCGTAAGTGCCTAGGAGTTAACTATATGCATTGCTTAAAATTTCATACTCTTCCTTGGCTAAAAATACTCCCCAAAAATGGTAAGAGGAGTACTATTACCCTTCTGGAAAAATGTTAGCGTGACCTCTGGTCTCAGTGTTCCATTGTGATGCAATAGAAAAGCCAAAAAAATGATAAGGGATATGGAGGGTTTTAGTTATGAGGAAAGATTAAAACAACTAGATTTATTTAGTCAGGAAAAGAGACGACTATGAGGGGACATGATTGATTTATATAAATATATGAATGGTCCATACAAAAAATATGGTGGTCAGTTGTTTCAAATTAAATCAAATCAAAAGATGAGGGGGCACTGTCTCCGTCTGGAGAAAACAAGGTTTTATCACCAGTGGCAACAGGGCTTTTTTACTATGAGAACTGTCAATCTGTGAAATAGCCTGCCTCAGGCTGTGGTCACAGCAGGGACAGCAGAGAGCTTCAAGAAGGTTCTAGATGCCTTTTTACACCTAAATAACATTGATGGCTATGTTATATAGAATTGTTTCCCCTAAATCCCTTCCTCATGCAATCCCTTCCCTTCCTTGGGAAGTTGATGGACAAGTGTCTTTTTTCAACCGTAGTGTTATGATACTATGATGATACTTGGGGCCTTTTTGGGGCACACAGTGAAAGCCAGTACACAGCATAGAATATTAAATGAAGTGCAATTTGTTACGCAGAAAATAAGCCGTAAAAATAAAAAAGTTATAGATTTTTGAAGGTGGGGAGTGAAAAATAGAAATGAAAAAACAAAAAAAGGCCAGGTCATTAATGGGTTAATCTCTGAATTTCCATCTATAACATACCAAAGGGGGATGAACCTGAGAGATCATCTAGTCCATAGCCACCTCACAGAGGTCCAACAGGAAGGCACCTGGCTTGACAGGGTCAAGACATGTGGCACATTTCGATGTGGACACTGTACTGCATGTAGTCACACACAAACGGGCTGCACCTTCATGAGTGTCAGCAGCAATGTCACGGGTGACCCCACGATCCATGTCTCAGATTGCGGACCTATGGCACTCGGGATCCATGTTGCGGATCTCGGGTACACCCGTGCTCCGCTGTGTGCCTGCCGCTGCCCCGCTCTGGATCCGTACTCACCTCTCCCGGCTCCTGATGGCTCCGCTGTGGTCCCGTCCAGGTCGTGGGTCTGCTTCCTGGCTAGGCTGCGGCCCCCATTACTAGGGAGCGCGCGCTGACTCTTCAAGAATTTAAAGGGCCAGCGTCCTCCTAATTGGCGCTGGTATTCCCCGCTCTGCTATATAGCCCAGCGGCTCCCAGCATCCCCTGCTGGATCTTCAAGTCATTCTAACTGAAGTGAAAGCCTCCTGAGCGTTTCCAGACGCCTCTTTGGTTCCTGTGGTGTTGTTTCCGTGTTCCTGTGGTGTTCCCGTGGTGTTCCCGTGTTCCTGTGGTGTTCCCTTGTGGAGGTCGTGTAATCCTGTGGCAGTTCTGTAATCCTGTGGCTGTCCTGTAATCCTGTGGCTGTCCTGTAATCCTGTGGTGGTCCTATATCCCAGTGCTCTTCCGATGTCCTGCCAGCCGTCCTTCCGAGGTCCTGCCAGCCGTCCTTCCAAGGTCCTGCCAGAGCCATCCTTATGAGGTCCTACCTTCCAATGGTCCTGCCTTCCCGTGGTCCTGCCTACCCGTGGAGCGACCTGGTGGCTCCCCACCGCAGCAAGACCATCCCGCTTTGCGGTGGGCTCTGGCGGAGACCAGGAGTCCACTTAGACTACACTCCCGGGTAGCGGCTAGTATCGTTATCCCCCGCGGTGGTCCAGGAGTCCACAGACTCTGCCCATAGACTCTCTGACGGTTCGTCCCTACGAATCGTGACAAGCAATAGACAGTTTAAAATCAGAGACTTCAAAAATTGTAGTTCCGAGGGGGTTGTCTATTTGTCTACGTGCCCTTGCCCAGCAAATTATGTTGGCAAAACCTTCAGGCTCTTTCAAAAAATAATTCAGGATCATCTAGGGGACATTCGTAATAACAAACGGCAATAAACAATGGCAATGCAAGAGGATTGTGGTTCCAAGGGATAGTGATCATCGAGCGCCCGACGCTTGATGGGGACTGGGACAACTCATCATGCGCAAAGAATCGCATTGGACCTACATTTTGGACACTTTGAAACCTAAATGGCTTAATGCCTTTATCTCATATGAAGTGTTGATTTAATGGAATCATTGCATTATCTACATAAGAATAATTAGAACAACTGGGTAACTTTTCTCTTTATAGGTTTTCCCAAGCAGAATAAAGAGAAATACATTTTCTTTTTTTTTCATTTTTCCTCCTGCATTCTGTAGGCTGTCTATAGATCATCGATTAATGATTGTTTCTCCATTCTTTATGACATGGTGTGAGATGACTGTGCACACCATGATATTCCCAGTAACACTATGGGGCAGATTTACTTACCCGGCCCATTCGCGATCCAGTGGTGCGTTCTCTGTGCTGGATTCGGGTCCGGACGGGATTTATGATGGTAGTTCCTCCGCCGTCCACCAGGTGGTGCTGCTGCACTGAAGTCCGCTGGAATGCCTCAAAATACACCGGCCTATCCTGGATGAAGGTGAGTGAAATTTTCGCGACACATCCGTCGGGTTTTCGTTCGGCCACACCCCCCGATTTCCGTCGCATGCATGCCGGCGCCGATGCGCCACAATCCGATCGCGTGCGCCAAAATCCCGGGGCAATTCAAGTACAATCGCCGCAAATCGGAAATATTCGGGTAACACGTCGGGAAAACGAGAATCGACCCTTAGTAAATGACCCCCAATGGCTCCTTCCACAAAGGGTAACACGCTGAGCTATCCAGACCAACAGAAAAGATGGGCGGTGTTCTGTTTCCTCACTCACTGTTGTTGACATTGTATAGGGAAACTTCTTCTATGTCACCTGACCAGATGCTTTGGAAGGCTCAGCGGTCATGTGACCCGGCTGGGATGGCATCATTGATGATGTGGATTCCAGCTGTACAGGTTCATGTGACTAGCTGGGGGCGGAGCATCTGAGATTGTCAGTATCTTATTGGTGCTCGGAAAAGAGGCTTGGACCGACCTCCTGATTGGAGGACAGGAAGAGGTGTGTTGTAAGGGGATCCTTATAAGGAGCAACACCATTAGCCTGGAGGCATGTCATAATATTGGCCGCATGCTGTATAGAATGTGATGTACACGTGTGTAGGTTCTAGATAGCCAGCTAAGCCTATCAATCTATTCCTAGCCAGTCAGTAAGGGAGGAATGACTGAAAAGAATGAATGGGCTGTGTAATAGATCTCAAGCTACAGGGGCTCCTAAGTGATTCTGGATCAAGCAGTGATACCAGAACTAGCAGTACAGCAGCTGTCATCGGCACGTCAGTAGCGGAAAGACTAAATATATGCATTCGGTGTGGGCAGTGAAAGTTGTGGCTCTTGTGTGGGGCTGGATGCATATGGACACTGCAAGTGGCTCTTATAAGCCATCTATAGCCTTCAGTAAGCAACATCCCTGACTGCAATGGAGCAATCTGTGATTATAATGACCCAATATTAAGTAACCTTAGTAGAGTATGTGATTAATAAACCCTTAAAGCTTGGATCAGTTTCTCAGCCTTAATACAATGGCCTATAATCACTGATGTTATTATATCACATGCTGGACCATTCTTAACCCCTTAGCGCTCCGCGCCGTAGCTGTACTGCGCAGCTTCCCACTATTGGCGCTCAGCGCAGTACAGCTACTGCGCGAGCGCATACTATTTTAGAATTGTCACCACGTCGCGAGACGTGGTGACATCGGGATGAGATTTGGGTGACAGAGGCAGGAGGAGTTCCTGTCTCCGTCACCTGACCAATCAAATCGGTCCCGCCCGCCGATCGCCGTGATTGGCCAGTCAAACCTGACTGGCCAATTACAGCGATTTTAGGCTAAAAAACGTGGTTTTAGCCCTTTCCTCTTCCTCCAGCGGCACCATTTTGGTTTGGTATCGCTGGAGAGAGGAAAGAGCGTTACTGTGTGCACCAAAATACACTTTTACACTATAAATAGTGTTCTGATCCTTATCGGATCCCTATTGTTCCCTACAAATCCCTATCCCTATCTGTTTTTTCCTGTGTGTTCCCTGTGTGATCGCCTTGTGTGATCCCACGTGTCTTCCGTTTTTCCCTGTCTGTCCCTTCTGAATCCAAACGCACTTTTCAGTGCGCTGTGTTAGCGTTGTTCTGCACTGGACGCACTTTTCAGTGCGCCGTCTGAATAGCGCTGCACAGAATCTTTAGCAGTCTTAGCGGTAGCTAGTTTGTCTTAGGGCAAGCTAGGTGCATTTGTAGTGCCTTTTTGCGCGGTGCACATAGGTTTTTTTTCGGTGCCTGGTAATATTTTTTTCCAGAGCGCCGTAGGTGTACCCGTACTTAGCTATTTTTTGTGTGTGCCATCTGTGCGGCTGGTCCGTGTGGTTTGGTGTGCATTATCTTTTTTTTAGTGTGCTATCTGTGCGGCTTGTCCGTGTAGTTTAGTGCGCATTATTTTTTGTGTGTGGGTGTTACAGGGAAGATAGTGTGGGATTTAGTGCACCCACTGCTGGACCAGGGCTACCACCTCTACCTGGACAATTTCTACACCAGCACCACCCTGTTCAAGTGCCTCACTTCCAGAAATACTGCGGCATGCGGCACTGTACGCAGAAATCAGAGAGGTCTCCCTAAGTCGCTGCTTGGGCAAAAACTTAAAAGGCACGAAAGCAGGGCACTATGCAGCGACTCTGTATTGTGTGTCAAGTACAAGGACAAGAGAGAGGTCCTTGTATTAACCACAATACATGAGCACAGCACCACCCCTGTCCCAGTACGAGGTGCCAGTACAGAAACCCCCAAGCCAGACTGTATTTTAGATTATAATAAATACATGGGAGGGGTGGACTTGTCTGACCAGGTGCTTCAGCCGTACAATGCCATGCGGAAGTAGAGGGTGTGGTACAAGAAGCTGGCCGTGCACATCATGCAGATGGCATTGTATAATGCTTATGTGCTGCATCGATATGCCGGCCAGAGGGGAACTTTCCTGGAATTTCAAGAGGTGGTAATAAAGTACTTTCTTTTTGGAGACCAGGAAGGGGGGAGTGCTAGCACATCTGGAAGTGAAGCCCCATCACGTATTGTACCAGGGCAGCACTTTCCAGGAGTAGTTCCCCAAACAGCCAGCAAGGGAAGGTCACAAAAGAGGTGCAGGGTGTGCTCCAAAAATGGCATTCGGAAGGACACCATTCATCCCTGCGAGACATGCCCAGAAAAACCAGGGTTATGTATAAAGATTGCTTCCGAATTTATCATACATCCCTGGATTTTTAGAGTACCCTGTTGTTACCCTGACGCACAGCTTATACATCATGCCGCATGCCGCACCTTCCCTTCTAAGCCATGCCATGTGCCCAGCCTGTAGATTACTGTCCCGTATGCTTTACCCGGGAAAACATGCATCATGATTTTTAGGGTGTTTGTCTCCCATGGCAGCAGCTGGGCACAAAATGACATAATGGATATTTTTTACTATGCACTATCCATTTTGCACTTTTTCAGGGGTCCACCTGTGGGGTTAAAATGCTAACTATACCCCTAGATTAATTCATGGAGGGGTGTAGTTTCCAAAATAGGGTCAGTTCTTAGGGGTTTCTACTGTACTGGCCCCTATTGGCATCTACAAATCTTTCATGATGCCAAAAAGAAAAAAAAAAGTACAATGTCTGTGCTCCAACAAGTTATTCCCTTTTGAGCCCTGCCGTGTCTCCATCCTAAAGATTATTGCCCTAACCGGGGTAACCCACAGAATGATTGATTGGGGGTTTCTATTGCACTGGCACCTCACGGGCCCTGCCAACATGACATGGCACTCCAAATCCAAACGTGTGAAAACGGAGCTGGAAAATCAAAATTTCACTCCTTCCGTTCTCATCCCTTCTGTGTGCCCAGTCTGTAAATTATTGGCACATGTGTGGTATTGCTGTACTCTGGACAACCCGCAGAATGATTTTTGGGGTGTTTGTCTAAAGTGACATGGGTTGGGCACAGTATATGAGGCACTAAAATGACATTTTTGAGATAAAAACGCAATTTTTACTCTGCACCATTTACTTTGCATTCAATTTTGACCAGCGTGTTGGGGGTTAAAATGCTCACCACAACCACCGATTAAATTCTTTGAGGGGTCTAGTTTCCGTAATGGTATCATTTATTGGGGGTTTCTATTGCACTGGCACCTCACGGGCCCTGCCAACATGACATGGCACTCCAAATCCAAACGTGTGAAAACGGAGCTGGAAAATCAAAATTTCATTCCTTCCGTTCTCATCCCTTCTGTGTGCCCAGTCTGTAAATTATTGGCACATGTGTGGTATTGCTGTACTCAGGACAACCCGCAGAATGATTTTTGGGGTGTTTGTCTAAAGTGGCATGGGTTGGGCACAGTATATGAGGCACTAAAATGACTTTTTTGAGATAAAAACACAATTTTTACTCTGCACCATTTACTTTGCATTCAATTTTGACCAGCGTGTTGGGGGTTAAACTGCTCACCACAACCACCGATAAATTCTTTGAGGGGACTAGTTTCCGAAATGGTGACATTTTGGGGGGTTTTCTATTGTACTTTTACTTGAGGGGCTCTTCAATTACACTGTGGCACTACAAAATATTTGCAGCCAAATTGGCCTTCCAAATTCCCAGTATCGTTAACTCTGTTCTGGACATCACTGTGCGAGGAAACAGCAGCTGACATCCACATGTCTGGTATTGCCGTACTCGGAAGAAGCAGGGCAAAAAATTAGCGATATATATTTACCTCAAATTCCGTCTGAATGTATCCATTTTAGGGCTAAATTGGAAAGATTGAAATAAAAAAAAATTGAAATTTCAAAATTTCCACTCCATTTCCATATGCTTCCCGGAAAAATAATTAAAGGGTTAACAGACTTCTTAAATGCTGATTTGAATAGGTTGAGATGTTAGATTCATAAAATGGTGTTACTTGTGGGGATATATAGTACATAAGCCTTTATAGAGCACTTCCAAACTGAATTGATCACCAAAAAGTTCGCATTTTTCAAATTTCAAGAAAATCTGAGAGGTTGCTACTGAAACTTCAAACCTTCTCACATCCATAAAAATAATGGAAACGTAAAACAAATTATGGATATAAAAAGAAGACCAATGGCAAAAGGTTTCTATCAAAAAAAATTTGGTATCACTTTTTGTCTAAAAAGTATAACATTTGAAACTTTGAAAATAGTCAAATTTTTCCTAATTTTTTGAATTTTTACCCCCCAAAAAAGGAACGGATCACCGAAATGACACTACTTATATAAACTACAATGTCTCACGAGAAAACAATCTCAAAATCACAGAGATATCTTAAAGCGTTGAAAAGTTATTACCACAGGAAGAGACACTGGTCAAATTTTAAAAAAAAGTAGCGAGCCTTAACCTGCAAACAGGCTGCGTCCTTAAGGGGTTAAAGGACATGTGATGATGCTGCAAAGATACATTGAGCTCCAAATAAAAAAAAAAAAAAATCACATGTAAAGGAACCTATAGCCAGAATAGGCTACATTTGGGTGCAGATGGTCTTAGTGTGGGCTCCTGTGTAAGCGACAGTGAAGGAAGTGGTTATGAATGTAAGAAACATATGACCATTAATCGTCCGTTCTCTTGTCATATACTGTTAATTCAATCTAGTCTGACCTGAAAAAATTTTTTAGATAAAGAAACTGTGAGTGAAATTGAGACCCCTGAGGAGGTGACACTTGCCAAAACACATAGGGTTGTTATCAGGGTCTATAGACTAGAATGGTCTCCATTAATACTATTGGCCTTTAATACCAGTTAGCCTACCCTATAGGCGTACTGGATATTATAAATACAACTTCAAAGGAGAGGCCAATAGAAAGTAAGTGTATGGGTCTCACTTAAGGGCCAGTTGTTTTCTTGATCCTTTTACAAGGTTATTTTGGCATTTTTTTAAACAATACTTATAAAAGTAATTTTTTAGCGTCATTAATTTATTCAGTGAAAATAATTAACTTCTGGAGGGACGTAAACTTGATCAGCTTAGGATAATAAGTGCTACAGTATATATACAGTGCCTTGACTTTTGTCACATTTCAGGCTTCAAACAAAATTGGAATTTTTTGGTGAAGAATCAACAAGTGGGGCACAAAAAACAGCTCGAGCTCAGTAAGGTTTGATGGAGAGTTTTTTTGTTTTTTTTTTTGAACAGCAGTTTTCAGCTCTTTCCACAGATTCTTGATGGGATTCAGGTCTGGACTATGACTTGGCCATTCAAATACCTGGATATGTTTATTTGTGAACTGTTCCATTTTATATTTTGCTTCATGTTTGGGATTATTGTCTTATTAGAAGACAAATCTCTGTCCTAGCAAAGAAGATCCCGGCACTCGCAAAATAAATGCAAATCGTGTTTTAATAGTAAGATAAACTTACAGCATGATGTGCAGGGACACAAAAACAGTAACGCGTTTTCGGCATCGATACACGAGCCTTTGTCAACCACACTGTATAGTTAAACATCACACACATTAATACAAAGTTGCGATCTAAACCCCGCCCACTGACGTCACATCCTACCGGAAACGGGATCTCCGTGGTGTGACGTAGTGGCTTCAGGTATTTTCCTCGTTCTGATTGCGTTTCTAGAAGGAGAGATTGGGGACAAGAATCAGTGTTAATGCATCGCTATCATGTCAAGATTGAAGAATAAATAAAACAGAGATAAAGTTCACTATGACGTATAACGAAGTGAACATCAGCTTCTTGGATACAGTGGTATACAAAAGGACCGATGGGACTCTAGGTACGGACTTATATAGGAAGGATACAGATAGGAATAGTGTTCTACACTACCGCAGCAATCATCCTTATGCCATAAAAAAATCTGTCCCTAATTCCCAGTTCCAAAGAGTTCATAGAATAGTGTCAGATGAGAGTACTAGGGTGAATAGGCTGGATGAGATGGAATCCAGATTCCGAGACAGAGGGTACCCCGAACACCTCTTTAAAGGGGCCAGAAGTTCTGCTTCCATGGGCTCAACTAGACCTAAAGTACGAGCGGAAAAAAAGATAATCTTTAGCCACCAACACCATCCCTTTAATAGCAGGATTGACACAATAGTCAGGAAACACTGGCGCATACTTCAAACATCGTTCCCTAAAGTTGAGGAGTTTCAGAATCCACCCTTAATTTGTAGCTCAGGTTCCAAGTGATCGAACAGGTCCAAGTTCCCCGTAGAGGTGGCAACATTAAGGTTCTTCTTCGTCGCCGCGAGGCCTATTGGATACATACCTTGGGGACCTTGGAACCACGAGGGTTAAATCGCGATTACGATTTAAGAGATTTTTCATAGTACTGTGAGAGTTCATTTGAGATGTTCTTAGGTTTACACTAACTTTATCTCTGTTTTATTTATTCTTCAATCTTGACATGATAGCGATGCATTAACACTTTGATTCCTGTCCCCAATCTCTCCTTCTAGAAACGCAATCAGAACGAGGAAAATACCTGAAGCCACTACGTCACACCACGGAGATCCCGTTTCCGGTAGGATGTGACGTCAGTGGGCGACAAAGGCTCGTGTATCGAGCCGAAAACGCGTTCCTGTTTTTGTGTCCCTGCACATCATGCTGTAAGTTTATCTTACTATTAAAACATGATTTGCATTTATTTTGCGAGTGCCGGGATCTTCTTTGCTACGATACTGAGGCCCAGGCCGTACCCGGAGCACCGCACACCTGCAGAGTGCCGTCCATCTACTGTTATATCAAATCTCTGTCCTAGTCTCAGATGTTTTGCATACTCCAACAGATTTTCTTCCAGAATGGTCTGGTATTTGGCTCCATCCCTCTTAACCAGTTTGCGACCGCCCGCCGTGTATTCAGGGCGGCGGTCGGGTCGCGCTGCATGGAGAGGGCTCACGGGCTGAGCCCTCTCCATAGCCGGTAAGTCTTTGCTGCATATGGCAGCAAAGGCTTACCGGTAACACCCGCAATCGGTGCTAGCACCGATCGTGGGTGTTATCACAGCGATGGCTGCCGGCAAAGCTGGCGGCAGCCTCAAAAAGATAGCTGTGCCATCTTACCTGGGATCCGTCTCCATGATAGCCTCGGGTCTTATTTAGTTTTAACCCCTTCATTACAATGTGCTGATAGCACATTGTAATGAATGAGGAGGAAAATCCCCATATACTGCCATACTGTAGTATGGCAGTATATGATAGGATCGATTAGACAACCTAGGGTTAAAGTACCCTAGGGAGTCTGAAAAATAGTAAAAATAAAAAAAAAAGTTAAAAAAAAAAATTATAATAAAAAAACCTAAAATTTAAAATCACCCCCCTTTCCCTAGAATTGACATAAATATAAATAAACAGTAAAAATCATAAACACATTAGGTATCCAGTCTGAAAATGCCCGATCTATCAAAATATGATAACGGTTTTTCAATGCGTTTAACCTCGTAACGGAAAATAGCGCCCAAATTCGAAAATGGCATTTTTTTGCCATTTTGAAAAATTTTAAAAATCTATAAAAAGTGATCAAAAGATCGTACAGTTCTAAAAATGATTTCATTGAAAATATTATCAAATTTTGCAAAAAATGACACCACCCACAGCTCCGAACACCAAAGTGTAAAAAAGTTATTGGCGCCAGAAGTTGGCAAAATCAAAAAAATAATTTTTGTACAGAAGGTTTTAATTTTTGTCAATGTATGAAAACATTATAAAACCTATACAAATTTGGTATCCCCTTAATCGTACCGACCCAAAGAATAAAGTAGACATGTCATTTGGGGCGCTCAGTGAAAGACGTAATATCCAAGCCCACAAGAAAATGGAGCAAATGCGTTTTTTCACCATTTTCACTGCATTTGGGATTTTTTCCCGCTTCCGAGTACATGGAATGGAATATTTAATACCATCACTATGAAGTGCAATTTGTTACACAGAAAACAAGCCGTCATACAGCTCTTTATGTGTAAAAATAAAAAAAGTTATAGATTTTTGAAGGTGGGAAGTGAAAAATGGACATGAAAAAACAGGAAAGGGCCCGGTCCTTAACCGGTTAACATCAATTGTACCCATCTTCCCTGTCTCTGGTGAAGATAAGCAGGCCCAAACCATGATGCTGCCACCACCATGATTGTTAGAGAGGATGATGTGTTCAGGGTGATGTACTGTGTTGCTTTTAAGCCAAACATATCATTTGGCATTGTTGCCAAAAAGTTTGATTTTGGCTTCATCTCACCAGACCACCATATTACATGTTTGGTGTGTTTCCCAGGTGGCTTGTGCCAAACTTTAAATGAGACTTTTTATGGATATCTTTGAGAAATAGCTTTTTTTTCTTGCCACTCTTCCTCAAAGGCCAGATTTGTGCAGTGTATAATGGAATGGACAGACTCTCCCCTCTCAGCTGTAGATCTCTGCAGTACTTCCAGAGTGATCATGAGCCTCTTGGCTTAATCTCTCTCGCTCTCTCTAATATATATATATATATATATATATATATATATATATATATATATAGACGAGCCAAGAGGAGAGGACCTTGGCGTGGGAGGAAGTAAGAAAAAGTTGTATTTTTAAACTGCCCACATTTTAGATTTGTGGGGGGCTGCATATAATAAAAAAAAGGAAAGCGAGATTTAAATATTGAGGCCGAGTAATAAATAAATGGTGGTGGCGGGGATTATTGGGCTCTATATATACAACAAAACCTGGGGGGATGACTCACTATGGTATCCTTGATTAAAATAGGGGAACCAAGTATTTAAGTACTAAACTGGGGGTGGAGGGGACTTTTTTTGGGGGGAGGGTATGAATAATTGAATTAGGGGATAGGATGATGGGGTGGATTGTATATGGGGGGGGGTCAAATTTTAAATAAAAGGGGGGCTTTTTTGGGGAGAACGGTTATAGGATACTGTATGTAATTGAAGTGGGAGGTTCCATCTACAGGGGAAGATTTTAATTACAGGGGGCTATATATGGGGTTCTGTATATAATTTAATTGGGGGCTATACAGAAGTTCATTAGGGTGGCACTATTTATCAAATTATTATAGGGCTATATATTGAAGTGTGTAGTTTGGTATATATACTCCCCGGCCACTTTATTAGGTACACCTGTCCAACTGCTCGTTAACACTTAATTTCTAATCAGCCAATCACATGGCGGCAACTCAGTGCATTTAGGCATGTAGACATGGTCAAGACAATCTCCTGCAGTTCAAACCACCGAGCATCAGTATGGGGAAGAAAGTTGATTTGAGTGCCTTTGAACGTGGCATGGTTGTTGGTGCCAGAAGGGCTGGTCTGAGTATTTCAGAAACTGCTGACCTACTGGGATTTTCACGCACAACCATCTCTAGGGTTTACAGAGAATGGTCCGAAAAAGAAAAAAATCCAGTGAGCGGCAGTTCTGTTGGCGGAAATGCCTTGTTGATGCCACAGGTCAGAGGAGAATGGGCAGACTGGTTCGAGCTGATAGAAAGGCAACAGTGACTCAAATCACCACCCGTTACAACCAAGGTAGGCAGAAGAGCATCTCTGAACGCACAGTACGTCTAACTTTGAGGCAGATGAGCTACAGCAGTAGAAGACCACACCGGGTGCCACTCCTTTCAGCTAAGAACAGGAAACTGAGGCTACAATTTGCACAAGCTCATCGAAATTGGACAGTAGAAGATTGGAAAAACGTTGGTTGGTCTGATGAGTCTCGATTTCTGCTGCGACATGCGGATGGTAGGGTCAGAATTTGGCGTCAACAACATGAAAGCATGGATCCATCCTGCCTTTTATCAACGGTTCAGGCTGGTGGTGGTGGTGTCATGGTGTGGGGAATATTTTCTTGGCACTCTTTGGGCCCCTTGGTACCAATTTAGCATTGTTGCAACGCCACAGCCTACTTGAGTATTGTTGCTGACCATGTCCATCCCTTTATGACCACAATGTACCAAACATCTGATGGCTACTTTCAGCAGGATAATGCGCCATGTCATAAAGCTGGAATCATCTCAGACTGGTTTCTTGAACATGACAATGAGTTCACTGTACTCAAATGGCCTCCACAGTCACCAGATCTCAATCCAATAGAGCATCTTTGGGATGTGGTGGAACGGGAGATTCGCATCATGGATGTGCAGCCGACAAATCTGCGGCAACTGTGTGATGCCATCATGTCAATATGGACCAAAATCTCTGAGGAATGCTTCCAGCACCTAGTTGAATCTATGCCACGAAGAATTGAGGCAGTTCTGAAGGCAAAAGGGGGTCCAACTCGTTACTAGCATGGTGTACCTAATAAAGTGGCCGGTGAGTGTATAGTACTTAGGAGAAGAGTGTTGTCATCCAGGTGACATATTATAAGTGATTGTTGTATTTTAACGGGCACAGTGTGGAGATGCTCCATGGATGTTAAGATATCTGGCGGTGAATTCAACAGTGATTGTCAACAATGGGAGAAATTGTAATGAAGTTCTCTTACTGATGGAACAAATAGTCACCTGTAAGGCACTAGATGTCACTAATGTCTAGGTCACTGACTAATGCTAATGTTTGAGAAAGTGTCAGCATGTGTAGTATCAGTTATAGGGTGTTCGTGATCTGTGGTGGTGTGTGAGAATATTTTTAGTACTGTTGTCAATATACTTTTATCAGTTAACGCTCTGTGTCCGATATATTGGACACTAGGACGGCATCGGAATACAGTGGCATCCGAATGTAACATCCATGGTCGGAGTGAGCAAATACGGGTTAAAGTGGATAACCCCTTTAAGGTTTTTTAAAAAATGGAGTAGGACCAGGTCTCTGGCTGTCGCCGACAGATTCTAGGGAGAAGGGAGAGGTTTTTTAGTAATGCTTCTCTCATCTCCACTCCACTCCTCACGGCATCGCACAGATGCCCCAGTTACAGGTGAAGAGTTTAAAAAAAAAAAAAAGGGGGGGGGGGCGGGGAAGTGTCCCCCAGAAGGTCTTCTATGAAATCATGGGCGACATGTAAAGTTAAAAAACACACATATGATATGTAAATAAATATTAAAAAAAAAAAAAAAAAGACATGCTACACTATAAAATCATCACTATAGTTGCCCCCCTATCCCCTATACATCTTATAGATCACACTAGGGAATTTTATAATGGTCATTTTAAGCGAATTTGAAAGCTGAAAAAAATATATACTATACATTATAAAAAAATATATTTCCCTTCAGCTTTTGTAACTTTAAACTCCCAAAAAAAAAAATGCTGAAAAAATTTTCATGGTATTGTCCCTTAAACCATTAAGTATAAAAATTCGCTCACACACTCTGGTCAGAAAGGGGTTAAGGAAGAATTATCCAAACACTTGAATATTTTCATTTGTGCTATTTAATACTTTCTCAAACAAAAATAAAATAACACATAAAAATTAGAATATAACTTAAAGCTTTAGCGGTTTTAATTGTCACGTTAACATACATTCAGTAGAACTTAAAAGACAAAAAAAACACTTGAAGTGCAAAAAAGTCATAAATGCAGTTTAACAAGTTATTGATGTTGACAGCAAATCGGTTAAAGGACTTGAGTGTATGAAAAACTCTTTCCCTCCACCACTCTGTAAAAAAATCCTTGTGGCTCCACCAGCTTCAGAGTGAGAGGCGGCCTTTCTAGTGCTCTCCATGTCATACACACACAGTTGTTCACTTGTACAAGCTCATAGTGGGGCTCTGGTACATGCACATGTAGGCATCACACAGCAGCCGCCGCGCACAACCCTGAATGTTTCGAGAGTCTAAGGCATGAAGTTCTTCCAGGGACATTTTCAGATATTCCCCAACTTCTGGGCATGGAGTGACCTGTGGAATGTTAAATCCATTTTGCCCACCTGAAAGAAAAAATCATAGCTAGTTAGTTCAAGGCTATTCTATGGCTTTACCTAAAAGGATTCTCTACTTCCCAAATAATACACACAAAAAACATAAACCAACATGTTATTGTATAAAAAGCTATAAACACACTACATAGGAGACCCTATCCTTAACTCCTTTAGGACGCAGCCAGTTTATAGCGTAAGGCTCAGCCACATTTTTTCTAATCTGACTTTATATGGTTGTTACTTATCAAAGTTATTCTGAGATCGTTTTTTTTGCCATTTTCGAAATTCGAAATCATTGCGTTTTTCACACCTAAATAAGTTGTTGAATAACATTTCCCATATGTACACTTTACATTTTCATAATTTTTGAAATGTCTGGCTTACAAATCAAATATCGATTTTCCGTATTTTCAGAATTTACTATTTTGGGGATAAATAATGTTTAAATACTGAATGAAATTTTACATATTTAACCTATATAAGCAACCCATTTTCAGATCTGCACCCCTCAAACTATCAGAAACGGCTTTTAGGAAGATTGTTAACCATTCTAAATTTCACCTCCATTTTGATATAATTACTATAAAGATCTCAAGGGGTTAAGTTTTATTGGTTATACGTTAATTTAGCCCTAAAATGATAGGACCTCAAGAGTAACTGTAAAGGTTTTTTGTTTTCCACAAATCAATAGCTCTTGGGATGTAAAACAACTTTGCCTATTATCTTTATTACCTATATGCATTAGTTTCCTTGCAATAGCCCTTAGATTACCTTAGTGCTGCAATGGCTGCCTTCTCTCCATGTGCTGATAAGCCCTGGTATCCGTCAGAGAAACAAAGCGGAAACAAACTAGGGATTCAAGGGAGGGGATGAGCTGCTGCTCCCTACTCACAGAGAAGGTCATGTAACAGTGAAAGCAGTGTATACAGATGTCTCCTCCACAGAATAAAGAGGTACAAGATCTTCCCTATCAGTCCCTCCATCCCAGTCTGTGATTTTACAGAAGTCTCTCTGTCTCTGCTCTTCTCTCTGCTCACGTCCCCCACCTTGTCATCGGCAGTATCAGCTTTGTAACTGGTGTACTAATGATTTCTACCAATTATTACATGTCCCCTGCTCCTCCATGTGATAGAAGCTGCCAGGCTAGTCACCATATTCATCTTGTATGTGCACTGTGCAGTGTTCACTGGATTTACTTGTGGGAAACTAAATAACTGTAATGTTAAATTACTTTAAGAGAGATCACAAGGCATCATGGGATCTGTTGGCAAGCTAACTGGCCTCAGCCTGAGGGCATAGATTGACAGATATTTGTCTCCGCCCACTTCACCTCAGGTGGGAGAGATTTTTGTCAAACACTTTAAGGACAGAAAAAGCCATACATTTGGAAAGAAAAGGACAAGCAAAGGGGGATCACATCTAATAATTTGGTAAAATCACTATAGCTTTACAGTTATGCTTTAAAGGTCAGTTCACATGACCATTTTGATTCTCATTCCATTTATCTCCTCTCAATTATATGAATAATAGAAGGCAAGATTTTTTTTTAACAACATTAAAGTCCTGTATTTTAAATGTTTTTCATCCTTTATTCATATTAATAGAAATGTAAACAAATAACATAACTGAAATAACGGATATGTAAAAATGAACTTGCCATTTCAGTTTAGCATTGTTCTTTAAAAACAAAACAAATGAGAATATAACCGCAACCCTCATGCAGAGGTTAACTCAGCCTCACTGAGAATCACTGCCTTCTCTACTGTGATGGGGGTGTCCAGTTTCAGCAAATAAATGATTTGTTTGTATAATGAAGTGTTCTACAACATACTTTGTTTCAGTTGCTCATGGTTTTCTAGATCTCTGTTTACTGTCATTCTAGAGAAAGCTTCTATGTTTACTACCTGTGGATAAAAAAAATGTGTTCATGGTCATGTGATGTCACACAGGCGCACAGTGCGTTATATCCATGGTCATGTGGGGTCACACAGGTGTACAGCAAATTATATCGTACGGCTCTAATTACTGACCTGTGTGACATCACATGACAATGGACAAGCAATGAAGCTTTCTATAGAATGTCAGCCAGCAGAGGTTAAGAAAACCACAAGGAATCCATTTAAATAGTATCGTGGAAGATTTTAAGTATATTTTAAGTGAATAAGATTTATTCATTGAAACCGGACAATCCTTTTCTGATACTCAGTGCTACCGGCTATCTTTGGGATACATTAACTTTTACAGGACTTTTTCAAGTTTTGTGTTTGTTTTTTTTACTCCCCCCCCCCCCCTTCCAAAAGCCATAATTTTTATGACGGCACCATTAAATATTTAATGCAATGTACAAGAAAGCTGGAAAAAAACTGCAAATGTGTTAGAAATGTACATGAAACACAATTGCGATATTTTTTTTTAAATTATGATACAGATAACTTTTCATACTTGAGCTTTAAAATGTGTAATTTATTGGATTTGCAATTTTTACATTTTATTAATTATTTTTTTTAACAATTACCGTATATACTCACGTATAAGCAGAGTTTTTCAGCACAAAAAATGTGCTGAAAAACGTCCCCTTGGCTTATACACGAGTCTATTACCCCAAAAAAATTACCCACTTAAAAAAATAAACTTAAATACTCACCCTCCGATGTCAGCGCGGCTCCCCGATGTCCCCGATGTCAGCGTGTCCCGTCTTCTTTCTTCTCCGCGGCTCCTCTTCTCTCTTCTATCATCGAAGCGGCCATGTTTTCTTCATGGCCGCGCATACTATGACGTCAGCAGCGGCCGCGTCATAGTATGCGCCTGCTAGAAGAAAACATGGGCGCGGGAAGAGTGAAGAGGAGCCGCGGAGAAGAAAGAAGACGGGACGCGCTGACATCGGGGACATCGGTAAGTCGCGCCGACATCGGGGAGCCGCGCTGACATCGGAGGGTGAGTATTTAAGTTTATTTTTTTAAGGGCCGTGGGGGCAGGCTGTATACTACTGGGGGCAGGCTGTATACTACTAGGGGCAGGCTGTATACTACTAGGGGCAGGCTGTATACTACTGGGGGAAGGCTGTATACTACTGGGGGAAGGCTGTATACTACTGGGGGCAGGCTGTATACTACTGGGGGCAGGCTGTATACTACTGGGGGCAGGCTGTATACTACTGGGGGCAGGCTGTATACTACTGGGGGCAGGCTGTATACTACTGGGGGCAGGCTGTATACTACTGGGGGCAGGCTGTATACTACTGGGGGCAGGCTGTATACTACTGGGGGCAGGCTGTATACTACTGGGGGCAGGCTGTATACTACTGGGGGCAGGCTGTATACTACTGGGGGCTGCTGTATACTACTGGGGGGCTGCTGTATACTACAGGGGGGCTGCTGTATACTACAGGGGGGCTGCTGTATACTACAGGGGGGCTGCTGTATACTACAGGGGGGCTGCTGTATACTACTATGGGCTTGCTGTATACTACTGGGGGCTGGCAGGCTGTATACTACTGGGTGGGTTTGACCAATGCATTTCCCACCCTCGGCTTATACTCGAGTCAGTAGTTTTTCCCAGTTTTTGGTGGTAAAATTAGGGGTCTCGGCTTATACTCGAGTATATACGGTAAAATATTAGGTAAAATAGAGCTGAAAGACGACAAAATATCTAAACTACAGTAGGTGCAAAGAAGAGTTAATCTAATGGGTTATTCATTTGGGAAAATTACCTTCACAGGACAATATTGGTAATTTTTCCCAGAACCCATTTCGGATTACGGACAAGTACAGATTGGTTTTCTCTTCTTGGCTTCAATGATTTTTCAGGGATGCTTCACTGAGCCATTCTTTTCACTGGGCATTTTTACACTTCAGTTTTTATCACTGATCAGTGGTCACTTTAGAACCTGATCTTTTTGTGTTCGCTTGCAGCATTAGATCAGTTTGAAAAGGCCCATTGAAAAGAATGGGTCAGTAAGGTATCAGTGACAAATCACTGAAGCCAGGAAGAGAAAACTAATATGTATGTGTCCATAGGCCAAACTGGGCTCAATGAAAAACACTGATGTGAAATTAAAAAAATGGCAAAGTGAGACCACCCTAAAAATGAGACTTTTAAAATCACTGCCACAGGATGCAGAGACACACAATAAGCTAAAGATTGGCCCGAATAATAACTTTTGTGAAAGTAAAAATTCAGTAAAATTTGTGAAAAGATGTTCGTCTGAGAAATGATCATATTTGAAGTCAGGAAGGACTTTTTCCAATTGGCCTCAGGCTTATTGGGTCTATTGCCTCCCTCTCTTAACGGATCTGCCTTCAACCTTCTCTCCTATGATTTGGGTTGTGGTGCTATGGTTAAACACCTTCCCTGGGAAGAAAGGGAGAATTTACTGAAAGGGTGAATTAAAAGGATCCATTATTTACTGACATGATTAAATATGTACTACACCAGATTGTGTACCTGTCTAGGAAGATACTGCTTTAACAATATACCCACATAGTGCGCTAATTTTCATATACAGCTTCATGCGCAAGTAATGACTTCAGGCAGGCTGTATGCGTGACTTGCCAAATTTGTCTGGGGTGCTGTGCCCATTCAATAGCTGCATTTACAGCTTTTACACCAAATTTTGAAAGGGAACAACATAAATTAAATACATACCATCACGATCTGCCATGCTGTCAAAAAATACCCATGCTGAGTCATCTCTGCCATACTTCACAAAAGCCACATAATGACTGGTCTCAATGCATAAAACTGCAAACAAGTCCATTTTCTGGTATGGTATGCAGCCATGTCTCCAGTCCCAGTCTGGAAGCTCTTTGGGCAGAGACACTGGGTTGAACTTATGATGCTGTCTTTTTGGGTGGAGGTGAACCTTTAAAAAGGAAAGTCAGAAATTTAAAAAAAGATAAAAAAGGATGACCAGGAAAATGAATGCAGACGCATGGAAGAGGCATAAAATATTAACTGTAAAATCTTCTACACATTTCACCCACATAGGGATTTAAAATTATTTCAAGAGAAAATTTTACCCCATTAAACTACTAGCACCCAAAGGTAGGGTGAGAAATGTCCTGAGGACAAAGGGAGGATGCTGATCTAATTCACTTGCTATGGAGGTGTCCTAAGATTTCCAGATATTGGGAAGAAATTATTAAAATATGGAAACAATATACCAGGTTATATAAAGATTAGATCCATATATATTTACAAGTGGTCCCTGACTTAGACATACCTCTCTGCCCGATGTAACCCCTGGTGAAGATCTCTGGATGCTTTACTTTAGTCCCAGGCTGTAATGATCAGCTGTAAGGTGTCTATAATTAAGTTTTATGGATAATCCTTGTTCCCGTAAGAGCAAAAAAAATCCAATTGTCACTTGGACTTAAATAACTATTAGTTTGAAGCCACGATTATTAAATATACCCCTTTAGACTAACATAAAAATTAAACTTAAAAACAAGCCTTGTACAAAACCTGTGAACCGTCTGTAATTTTGGATACAGAAATGATGTGATCTACTGGAATATCAAGTCTCTAGAAATCATTAGAAAAATGACTGCTAAACTGTTGCTGGCAGAACAAAGGCTTGTATATTAAGGATATGTCTATATACATGGTTAGAATAACTTGTTTGTAATGCTTCATGTCATTTCTTAGTATTGTATTGGAATGCCTGGATTAAAATTATTGGTACACATGCAGAAATGTTTACTTGTGAATAACAGTAATAATAAAAAGATCCCCTCTACACTCCTTTTTTGGAAGCTGGAAATATTTTGTATGTTCTAGTTGCTTATTTTTATAATAAAAGGATATGAACAAAAAAAGAAATGTCCTTTACAGAATTCTGTTTTAGGCAGGGGCGTAACTAAAGTGGTAGCAGCCCCCATGGGGTCCCCGTCATCTGACCTAACACTAAAAAACGAAAGATGCACACAATTATATACATATTATACTGCACATGTGTTTGAATCTGTGATGTGTATTTGCTTCATATGTATGTAAATGTGTGTAAGAGTGTATAAATGTGTGTATATATGAGTGTACTATACATGAAGTCTACTATAGAGCGCTGTTTCTCCTTGTTCTGCCTCTGGTTTTACGTGTAATCTTAACTAGAAAAAATCTCCTTCAAATTAAGTTAAATTAGATAGGAGTCATATTTTGGCTAAGCTGAGAAAAGTTTAGAGGGTACCAGGGAAATGTCACATCAGACGGCCCTTTCTTTGGCTATCCCTGAACTCATTTTGGATGAGATTTCAACAACATTTCAAATAAAAGAAGCAATTACAGAACAGATATTTCATACTGTACCTGAAAGGGCAGGCCCGGCGCCAGCACCCGGCTAACCCGGGCAAGTGCCGGGGTACTGGAGGGGCCCCCGGACCAATTGTACCAGGGGAGTTGCTAGGTTTTGACCTAGCGACGCCCCTGGTACAATTGGCCGGTGCCCCGGATCTCCCCGGGTCAGCAGGACATCAGTCCCACTGCCCGGGAGATTCCTTCCCTCTCTCATCACGATCTGTGTCCTTTGGACACAGATAGCGATGAGAACATTTGCACTCACTGCTTTCCCCAGCAGGAGCTGCAGCCTCGGAGGCTGAAGGACCTTTGATGATGTAATGGTCACATGACCTGCCGGGGGAAAGCAGCGAACACACAGAGAGCTGCATTAGTGAGGTGAGGGGGGAGACATGACGGGGGCCAGGGAGGGGGGGAGCACATGGGAGGCTGTGTGGGCACATTACTTACTGGGGGACAGTGTGTATACAGGGGGAGGGAGGGGGGTGGCAGTGTGTATACTGCGGGAGGTGAGGCAGTGTGTATACTGCGGGAGGTGAGGCAGTGTGTATACAGGGGGAGGGGGGGTGGCAGTGTGTATACTGCGGGAGGTAAGGCAGTGTGTATACAGGGGGAGGAGGGGCAGTGTGTATACAGGGGGGGGGCAGTAATGTGTACATGGGGTTTGGGGGGCAATGTGACTACTGGAAGGCGGCCCATCAAGGGGCCCCACTAGGGCTCTGTCGCCCAGGGGCCCACTAAAACCTGGAGCCGGCCCTGTGAGAGGGTTAGTAGTTTAAAGGGAACCTGTCATTAGGAAGGTCATTTTTACATGATGACAAGTTGCATTTTGATTTCAAATATGCCTTTGTGTTGCTTCTGAAGAATTTCATTGCTTTTTAATAATTTCATTGCCCTCCCCTGTTCCTTTTCCCCACTTACAACTCACTACCACAAGCAATTCTCATTTAAACTGCACCCCCAGGACTCACCGCACCTTGCTGGCAGGAAACCAGGTAATGTTTAAGAAACAATTAAAATCTGTGGAATTATTCAGATACACGGCAAAGGCATTTTTTTTAAATCAACATCTTTAACTCTTTTTGCTCTCTACCCATAATGCTGATAGAATACTATAATTGTTTTTCTCCCCGTCTCTAATTCAGAATACTGTAATTGTTTTTCTCCCTGTTTCATATTTAGCTTGATAAATAAATAAAGTCTGGGCAGGGATTCATAGGATATTTGTTAGAAAATAAATTGAATAGAAAATTACAGCCAGAAAGATAGAATAAATTATCAATCTGTACTGCTCAGAGCTGTATAAACAAACACAGGGAGATCAGATCTAAGCATGTAATCTGCCTTCATAGACACAACCTATACAGGCGAGAATGCACATGTATATATATAAAGATTAAAGTGGTTACTAAACAGAGAGCTCTGTAACCTGATGCTTTTTTACCAGCTAAGAAAAATTCCTTAAAGTACAACTATAAAGCATAAAAACGTTTGCCTAACTCTGCAGTGAGCAAAAATAAGCAATTCTCCAATTTACTCTAAATAGCTATCTGCAAGTGTTTAGCTGGTAACAGAGGTTTTACCTTGCCCCCAAGGAAAATCTCCATTTGTTAAGCTTTATGGTAACCATGGCAAACAGTAGAGAATAGCTAGAGAATATAGGAGACTTGTTGGGAAAGGCAGTAGGAACTTGAGTGATTTCACAAGCATCATGCTTCAGATCGGCCAATTGCAAACATGCTGTCCTGTTCTTGGTTCAGTGCCCTGAGTGAATGTCACAGCCAGGAAGTGCCCACCCACTTCATGAATAACCGAGTCTGATATATCTCAGGATAAGAAGCCGCCACCAGTATGATACAATTGTTGTCAAAGGCTCTCTCCAGCTGTGCTAGAACTATTTTTGTCAGTAACTTTACGGTTACGCTTTAATAAAGTATATTAGACAAATGCCTATAACATTCCACCAATACAAAATTTACAATTATCACAAACAACAGTTCCAATGGCCGCATGGAGGGATATACAGGAAAAAGATAGGACTTGTCTTATCTTTCCCAACATTATGGCCGGTATGTCATGCATTGCTATGGAGACGACTCTCCATGGGACTGAATGTATGCCCCCCCCCAGCTGCGGCCTGGAGAGCATACGTTTGTGTGCATGCAGCCTTATGCTGACTGTCTGCAGAGTATAAGTGCAACTTGGTACTAGAATTTCTGTAGGGTTACAGCTTTCGGAATGACAAAGTTGTGAGGTGTAAAATCTGATCACTGTTAAATTGCACATCTTTTCTAATGGACCTACCGTATATATACTGTATATACACGCACACAAAGACTAAAGCAGGACTATTAAAATGGGCCAGTTCTTAGACTTTGCCCCATCCCATTACACAATTCTACTGTTTAAAGTGTGTGTGCACAAAACATGATATTGTATGTGATGGTGTGTGCACTGCCATCAGCGCGCAGGGAAAGAAGGGCAGGAAAGAAGGGGACCTGCGGGTTGTGTCAGGCCAATACAGTGTTTTTCTTTTTTTTTTTAACTTGAGTATAGGTTTTTTCCAGCACATTCTTTGGGCTGAAAAACTTGGCTTACACATGATTTTATACAGTAATATATATTGGTGTAGACTTAAAGGGGTATTCTCATCTGGCACTCACATTCAGTTTGATTAATCTGCCATATATAAACATTTCTTCAATTGGATGTTATTAAAAAAAATGTTCCTGTGTGAAGATAATTTCTCATAAATGTAGTCATTTTATCCCTTAGAAACGAGATGGCTTCCTCGGATACGGCCACCTCTGCCTGAGAGATTGCACAAATAAACAAAAAGGTTTCCGTATATGAAATGCCTGGGAGTTACTGCAGGTCCCGCACCCGTCCTGTGGTAATGATCACTGAATCCTGGTGGTCAGGCAGGACTCTATAGCGCATGTCTGGCCACCGCTGCCAGAGTGTGACATGGTCGTAACCGAGGAAGCTATCTCGTTTCTAAGGGACAACATGACTACATTTATAGAAATTATCTTCACACAGGAACATTTTTTTTAATAACATCCAATTGAAGAAATGTTTATATATGGAAGATAAGTGAAACTGAATGTGAATGCCCAGGTGAGAATACCCCTTTAAGGTCAGGTCCCAGTATTCATGATTAGAAAAAAGAAACTTCTGTATGTGATACACATATACTAACCTGTGTATTGCAGGTTTTACAGAATTGCTTGATTTTCCCTGCAGAAATATCACTGTCATCATAGCATTCTCTGCATTCATACATGGCAAGTCCTCCACAGATGCGGCATTGTCGAGGGGCTGGAAAAAGACAAGAGAAGATAGCAGGATTACAAATGCACTGAAACTTCTCCAAAAGCCCCCTCTTTAACCACTTCGCGATCGCCCGCCGTGCATTCAGGGCGGCGGTCGGGTCGCGCTGCATGGAGAAGGCTCGCGGGCTGAGCCCTCTCCATAGCCGGTAAGTCTTTGCTGCACAGTGCAGCAAAGGCTTACCGGTAACACCTGCGATAGGTGCCAGCACTGATCGCAATGTTTTCACAGCGATGGCTGCCGGCAGCCTCAAAAAGATAGCGGCGCATGGGCGCTATCTCCATGGTAGCCTCGAGTCTTCCGAAGGCCATTTCGTTTTAACCCCTTCATTACAATGTGCTGATAGCACATTGTAATGAATGAGGAGGAAAATCCCCATATACTGCCATACTGTAGTATGGCAGTATATGATACAATCGATCAGACAACCTAGGGAGTCTGAAAAATAGTAAAAATAAAAAAAAGTTTAAAAAAAAAAAATATAATAAAAAAAACTAAAATTTCAAATCACCCCCCTTTCCCTAGAACTGACAAATATAAATAAACAGTAAAAATCACAAACACATTAGGTATCGACGCGTCCGAAAATGCCCGATCTATCAAAATATAACAACGGTTTTTCAATGCGTTTAACCCCGTAATGGAAAATAGCGCCCAAAGTCGAAAATGGCACTTTTTTGCCATTTTGAAAAATATAAAAAAAATCTATAAAAAGTGATCAAAAGGTCGTACAGTCCTAAAAATTATATAATTGAAAATATTATCAAATTTCGCAAACAATGACACCACCCACAGCTCCGTACACCAAAGCATAAAAAAGTTATTAGCGCCAGAAGTTGGCAAAATCAAAAAAATAATTTTTGTACAGGAGGTTTTAATTTTTGTAAATGTATGAAAACATAAAACCTATACAAATTTGGTATCCCCTTAATCGTACCGACCCAAAGAATAAAGTAGACATGTCATTTGGGGCGCTCAGTGAAAGACGTAATATCCAAGCCCACAAGAAAATGGCGCAAATGCATTTTTCCACCATTTTCACTGCATTTGGATTTTTTTTCCCGCTTCCGAGTACATGGCATGGGATATTTAATACCATCACTATGAAGTGCAATTTGTTACGCAGAAAACAAGCCATCACACAGCTCTTTACGTGTAAAAATAAAAAAGTTATAGATTTTTGAAGGTGGGGAGTGAAAAATGGACATGAAAAAACAGGAAAGGGCCCGGTTCTTAACCGGTTAAAAAGACACCCCTCTCATCTAGACCAGATTTCTAGGGGAAATTACAACTATTTCTTCACATACTGCAGATCTTCCTGGAGATGACCAAGCCTGTAAAAGGCCATTTGTTCAAGCAATTGTGGGTTTCATGGTCTGTATTTATGCCCCATGCATTATAGTTCCTTGGCACAACTTACTGTCTTCCAATAAATCAGTGATATTCAAATCCAGGGAAGGGAATATTTTGTTAAACATCTTGAAGTCTTTCCCAAATCGAGGCATCTGAATAATAAGACATGATGGCGCCTAGGAAGACAGAAAATTCATTTATCAAGTAAGCATCGTCTGGATTCAGAGCAGGAATACTCAGATTTGCATTTTATTTCTAATTATTTACCAATTGTCACATATCATTCCTTCAAATGGTCATATCTCCTAGAAACACAATTCAGATGTCCTATCAAAAGAGGAGAGTCTCCCCAGAACATCATATCCGGATAGTTTTTAAAATCGCAGTAGTTAAAATTACAGTTGGCAACTGAGATCTGTATTTAAAAATCTAATTTTTTCACTCCAACTTTAACAGTGGACATCTCTGGAAACTCGCAGGGAAATTCTCCTATTTAATAGGACACCAGTATTGTGTTTCTAGGAGATATGACTTTTAGGTTCTCGTGCCTTCTACCTTCAGCTCACAGGCTGGAGGGGGCTCACTTCTATGTGCCACCTTCATGACAGATATATACGTTCCTATCTGCACGGGGCATGCACAAATAGGAGAAATGTAGCCCTGTGGCAGTCATGAAGAGGTTAATAAATTAACATCAAAGAGGTTCTGCCACAATAGACACTTGTGGAGTCCATAATGTACCCTGAAGTTACCCATACTGGATGCAGCACAGAAACACATGTACATCTACAGTATGTTTCAATTGATATGGGATCCTCAGGAGACTTCTGATCCCATAGTGAGGATAGGGATAAGTGTTTATTGTTGCACGTCCCTTTTACTAGATAGTGTTAGTAATGTATTGAGTACCTAATACCATTACACGGAGAAATGCTTAGTGTAAAGTAAGGTAGTCCTAAAAATTCAGTCTTATATCAAACTAATACAGAATGGCATATGGATGAAAGACCATCAAGAGAGGAAACAATCAAGGTTCCAAATTCTATATGGAAACCCTGGTGCATGTACAGCGAATCACCAGTCATGGCACCATGTTTTACCTCTGCAAACTTTAAGCTGCTGTTAATGAACGACCACTCAAGTAGCTGCTGTATGGTGGGAACGCCAACGTTCTCATTCTTCTCCATGAAGATCTGATAGAAGTAACAATCTTGCACTTTCTGTCCTGCAGACCTGAACATATAACATGCAAAAAAATCTAAGTGTATGATACTATAAACTGACAACGTTATAAACTGAACAAAAAACAATTGAGCTTTTATTTGTCATTTGGCCACTAGGTGTCACTCTATACAGCCAGTAAATCCTAAGTGAACACTTGCATCTCAAATCATAGACAGAGACATATACTAATAACTTATATATGGCTATACGTAGTTAACCAGTGAGGGTCAGGCAAGCGCAGCTCTCATTTACTGCTATGGCGGCTGTGCTTGCAGCCTGTGATCTAGAAAGTAAAGATTTAAGAGATCACCTTTATTCTTGTGTTCATTTGCTGGACAACTCTATTGAGTGATATCAATAATTTCTTACCCTTAATTGTATTTCCTGGAACCACGACAGTACCTCCACCGGAGGTTTTAATAGACTGTATGAGACTTTAATGTTTGATTAGCACACATACACACAACTATTTACAAACTTTTTTTTTTTTTTTTTTTGCTACCTCCGTGACTGAAGAATAAGGTGAGAAAAAAGAAAACATCACCAGGAAGAGAAAAAACTGGGGGAGGGTAATCACAGGGGGCTGTCACAGTTCCAGGAAATACAATTACCAGTAAGTGATTATGGATTTCCCCCTTTCGCCACAACAGAACCATGACTGAAGAGAATAACAGAAGAAATGGAGAGGGATCACTGATGAAAGTACCCTGCGGCCAAAGGTCAATTCATGTGCACGTGACACATCTAATCAATGGTTCCTACAGAAGGTGTGTGGCATATTTGACTCAATGACACCTCTCTATACTCGGCCCAAGAGGTGGAAACTGCCCTGTATATTCTAGCCCTGATAGTCATTTGCTGAATAAGCCGATGTGATGGCCATCTTGATCCACCTGGAAATAGAAGCTGGAGAGGCTTTCCTACCCCTATTCTTTTCTCCATATGCCACAAATATGCTTTCCGACTTCCTCCAATCTTCCCTCCGATCCAGGCAGGCTATCATAGTTCTTATGGCATCTTATTTGTGAAACTCCTTCTCCCTATCAGAGACTGATTATCACAAAAAGATGGTAATCTGATCTCCTGGGACCTATAAAATTTTGTAGCTACCTTTGGAAGGAAAGCTGGATCAGTGAGCAACACTATTATATCATCCATGATCTTAACAGGACAAGGAAGATATCTCTCACCTATCCTCCTAGCTGAAGCAACTCAAAATACTGTTTAACCCCTTAATGCCAAAGCCACTTTTCACCTTCCTGACATGGCCCATTTTTTCAAATCCGCCCTGTGTCACTATAAATGGTTATAACTTTGAAACGCTTTAACATATCCAAGTGATTTTAGAATTGTTTTCTCGTGACACATTGTACTTCATGTTAGTTGACAAATTTTGGTGGTATGTTTTGCATTTATTTATGAGAAAATCAGATATTTGGTGAAAATTTGGAGAAATTCTTGATTTTCGAACTTCAAAATGTTCTACTTTTTCCACACAGTCATAACAGCAAAAAAACTTAATAACTAACATTCACCGGATGTCTTCTTTATGTGGACATGGTTTTTTATGCATACTGTTATTTTTGTAGGATGTTATGGGCCTTTGAACGTTAGGTGCGATTTTTCACATTTTCATAAAAACCACAAAATCCTGCTATTGAGGGACCTGCTCAGGTTTGAAGTCACTTTGAGAGGCCTAAATAAAAGAAAACCCCATAAATTACCCCATTATAGAAACTACACCCCTCAATGTACATAAAACAACTTTTATGAAGTTTGTTAACCCTTTAATTGTTTTACAGGGGTTAAAACTAAATCGGATACAATTTTGAAAGTAAATTTTTTTTGGCTAAATTAATGTGTTTTTCAAAAAATGTACAAATTCTCAGTTGATAAAATACCAAAACGCTCCACAAAATTTGATACCCAATCCCTCCTGCATATAACAATCCCCCATGTGTGGTGGTAACCTGCTGTATGGGCATCAAAGGGAAGCTGCGCCATTCAGAGCAGATTATGCATTCTCACTTTTTATTGGCTATACAATCCTTTATTTTTTTGGCAATTTGGACATAAGGGCTTATTTTTTGCGACATGAGATGCACTTTACAAATACATCATTTTAGTGGGTCATTAGCTTATTGATGAGATTTTATTAACTCTTGAATGCATGGGTGAAAAGAAAATTGGTTTCCTTTCTTTTTGTATTTTTTGGGGGTCGTACACCATACACTAAAAATACTATATTATCTTTATTCTATAGGTCACTACGATTACGGTGATACCTCATTTATAGTTTTTCATTTAATTTTACAATTTTACTAGAAAAAAACTAATATAGAGGAAATTTCATTTGTTTTTGCATCGCCATCTTTTCGGAGATGTAACTTTAATATTTTTTTGTTGATAGAGCTAGTTTAGGGCTTATTTTTTTAAGTGTTGAGTTGTCCTTTCAATTGATACCATTTTGGCGCACATAACTTTCTTTGATCACTTTTTAGAACATTTTTGTGAAGAGATTTTATGAAAAATTTAAATTTTTTACGAGTTTTTCGGGTTTTGTTTTTACGGCGTTCACCGAGCAGGCCCAATAATGTTTATGAGTTATTGTACGGATTGTTATGGACGCGACAATACCAAATATGTGGGTTTTTTTGGCGATTTTTGTGGGGTTTTTTTTTCATTATATTGCATGCGTATAGGGAATGTTTGTGTTTAGGGGACTAACTGTATTTAATTAATTCTTTTTATAAAAAAAAATGTTTTTATTAAATATTTTTAACTGTGTTTTATCACTTTTACAGGTAAGCTTGAACAAGCGATCCACTGATCACTTGTTCAAGCTATTCTTCACCTTACACAGTGTGTTACACTGTTCAGTGTGTTAGTCGGGTCCTGCCAGAAGGCCGGACCCGGCTCACGGAAGGAGGATTGCGCAGCCCCGGGCACCGGCAGTCCCGGGGCTGCGATCGCAACAGCGGACCCCCCGGTAAGCGCCGCGGGGGGTCCAATTCTTCTCAAATGCCCGTTGCACGCCGCGGTCAGCGCGACCGCGGTGTGTTAGGGGTTAGCACCCGCAATCGGAGAAATCTCCGATCGCGGGTGTCAGCTATAATATATAGCCGACACCCGCAGCTTCTGGCCCCGGCTCCGTTTAGGAACCGGGGCCAGAAGCTTGACGTAAGAGTACTGCATTTTGCGGGAACGCACCTCCCGCCATGCAGTACTATTACGTCAAATGTCGGGAAGGGGTTAATAGATAGACATCTATCTGAAACTTCTTCCAGAAGTTCAAAGGGACCCTTAATCAGAAAATTTAGGACCAACTTGAGGTACCAGGGAGGTGCTGAGGATCTTTTAAAAGTTGTCAAATGTGAAGCTGCTAGTGAATCCCACTATCCAGGGATGAATGGCTAGGGAACTCAATGGAGAAACCTGGACTTTAAGTGTTGGCGGCTTGAGACGCTCTTCTAATCCGGCCTGTAAAAAGAATCTACAGTCTTAGTAGGTTGTTCTAGATCTGAATCCTGGACCTGGCAAAAACTGAAAAAATCCTTCCAGAGGTTACTACTTTCCTACTTTTTTGTATTATAGAAATTACATTTCCAGAAAGACCCTTTTTAAAGAAATATTAGCCTCTCAAATTCCAGGCAGTTAGATGTAGGTGACTGACATCTGGATGGAATATTGGACCCTTGATATAGCAGGTCCGGGATCTCCGGAAGGATCCACAAGTCTAAGATTGTCAACTCCCTCAAAGTCGAGAACCAGGCCTGTCTGACCAAAAGGGAGCTATGAAGATTATTCTGGTCCGATCCGGTCTTATTTTCTTCAGAATCCTCGAGGTCAATATCAGAGGAGGGAAAGCATATGCCCGGCTGAATCTCCATGTCACCGATGGAGCATCTAGGGCCCATGGCCGATCTTACAGATTCAGAGAACAGAATTTTTTGCCTTCCGCCTGAAGGCGGGTTATCATCCCTGAACACTACCCCTCCCCTTGTTTTAACTGATGGCGACTCAGGCGACTTGACTCCCCAGATGCACTGCTACTCCAAACGGAAAGGTTTGAAACTGAAGATGGATTAAGGTTCCCTTTATCAATATTGCTAATCTTAGATACTTCAGGGATTCAGGGTGGATATGAACATGATAGTAGGTATCTGAAAGGTCTTTTGATGCCATATAGCAGTGATGGCGAACCTATGGCACTGGTGCCAGAGGTGGCACTCGGAGCCCTTTCTGTGGGCACTCAGGCCATCACCAGAGATGACTCCAGGTATCTTCCTGCAGTCCCAGACAGCCCAGGACTTGCTGTGCACAGAGGTGTTTTAAAGTGACAGCTCGACCTGGGACTATTTTCTGCTTTATTGGTGTCCTCAGGTGCTGGTATCAATGAAAACTGTGATAGAGAAGGGAGTATAAATCACAAATTAAATTTCTGTGTTGGCACTTTGGAATAAATAAGTGGGTCTTTGTTGTAGTTTGGGCACTCGGTCTCTAAAAGGTTTGCCATCACTGCCATATAGCAATCCCTGTAGAGCAGGTTTACAGTTGTCCTGAGATATTCCAACTTGAATCTTGAGAAACCGGTTTAGAGGTTTTAAATTTATTATCTTTCTTAAGGAACGATCTGGTTTCTTTGCATGAAACAGGGTTAAGTAGAACCACAAGCCCTCCTCTTGTGAAGGGATTCCGCTCAACAAATTTTGGTTAATAGAGATGCTATCTCCATGGATTCCTGGGTTCTTTCTCCGGAGACTGAGGTGATCTTGAAACAAGGTGGGGGAATGGATTTGAATATTGACTTGGTTCCCCCATCTGCTCCCTAAGATCTTTTTCTATTCTTTTATGCACCTCAAGAGCCTTCCCCCTCCATAGGACTTCTGGCATACTTTTTTTCATTTTTAGTCTGAGGAGTGACCAAAAATGAAGCCTCTCTTGTTGATTCTCCAAAGAACACTGGAGAAGAGGGAGTCTGGATGATGGGAGGGGCAAAAATTTTTTTTTCCTTACAGATGGTACTTGGGGAACCTCTTTTCTGGTCTACGGCTTTCTCCAGTGTGGATCCAAACAAGAATTCACCCTCACAGGGCAATGTTACAAAGGTGATTTTATTTTTTTACGCTAAATCCCCAGTCCACCCTTTGAGCCACAGCGCCCTTCTGGCCAAACTGAAAAGAGCTGATGACCTGGCCCACAATCTGAGGGCGTCCACTATAAAAGCTGAGGCCTTTTGGGCTGTTGTGATGTCCACTAGGAGTTGGTCTCTTGGAACAATAACATAGACCTGGATACACAGGTAGTTTGGTTTAACTGGTTCGTGACCGACCACCGTGTATTCACGGCATGCGTCGGGTCCCAGGGACTGAGCCCTCTTCATAGCCAGTAAGTCTTTGCTGCATATCGAAGCAAAAACTTATCGGTACCACCCGTGGTCGGTGCTAGGGCGTCATCTTGCTGAGGATAGACGCTCCCCGTGACGTCATCGGTCTTTTGAGGACTCGAGGCGGTCTCATTTTAATCCTTTCATTACAATGTGCACAATCAGCACATTGTAATGAATAGGAGGAAAATCCCCATATACTGTCATACTGTAGTATGGCAATATATGATAAGATCAATTAGACAACCTAGGGTTAAAGTAACCTAGGGAGTCTGAAAAATAGTAAAAAGAAAAAAAAAAAAAGTTTAAAAAAAGTAAAAATAAATAAAACCTAAAAATTCAAATCATAAACACATTAGGTATCGTCGCATCCGAAAATGACCGATAAAAAGTGATCAAAAGGTCGTACAGTCGTAAAAATGATATAATTGAAAACATCATCAAAAGTTGCAAAAAATGACACCACCCACAGCTCCATAGAACAAAAGTATGAAAACGTTTTTAGCGCCAGAAGATGGCAAAATTAAGAAAAAATTTTTTTTTACATTTTTGTAAATGTATGAAAACATAAAACCTATACAAATTTGGTAATTGTACCGACCCAAAGAATAAAGTAGACCTGTCATTTGTGGCGCACAGTGAAATCCGTAATATCCAAGCCCAAATGAAAATGTTGCGAATGCGGTTTTTTTCAACATTTTTTTCACTGCATTTGGAACTTTTTTCCCTGCTTCCCAGTACACTGCATGGAATATTCAATACCATCAATATGAAGTGCAATTTGTTTCGCAGAAAAAAACCCATCACACAGCTCTTTATGTGTAAAAATAAAAAAAAAAAACTTATAGATTTTTGAAGGTGGGGAGTGAAAACCGCAAATGAAAAAACAAAAGGGCCTGGTCTTTAACCGGTTAAAGACTGAAGAGGAGACCTCCCATGCCTTATGGAGGAAACTGTCAGCCCTCTTATCCATTGCATCTTTCAGTACTCCGAAATATTCCAGTGGAAGTGCTGCCTTCTTATAAATGGCTATGTCCACCTTAGGAGCTTTATCCCAGTGTTCCACATCATAATTTGCAAACATTTATTTCCGCTTAGCGGCTCTGGGCACAAGCACTTCATGTGGCCTTTTCACTCTGATTTTATGAGGGACTATGTTTTTCCTTTTTTCACCTAGACCCTGAGACATGATGATATCTTGTATTGACAGCTGTTGCTTTTCCATGTGGCCATTCTATCGTGGCCCTTACTTAATTAAATGGTCCATTTTCTCAATGGAAAGAGGGCTCTTTCTCACTGGTCTTCCTCCTCTGAATCCAAGATAATGCCAGTCAGCTTCACCTTCCAAAATATCTTACTTTCTTGAAGTAGACAGGGAGGCTTGGGACCCAGTCATCCTTCTAGAGGTGTCCTCAGGAGTGCCCAATAAGTCCCTTTCTTCCTCCAAACTCATGACTGAAGCGGACAGGGAGGGGGAGATAGGTGGCTGTAATCAGCAAAGGCTGCACACTGAGGTTCAGAACCAGCAACCGGTCACGTGGTACACTCAGTATAACCCCGCAGTAGCATCCTTCCGTGATGTATCTGTCAAGGGAGCTGGGGCCCATCCTCCATTGAGCCCAGCCCCAGGACCTGCTCCACATCCCTGCATACCATTTCGCGGTAAGCCCTGCTGCCCAGGAGACTTGGGCCTTTAAAGGGAACCTGTCGCCAGGAGACCCATTTTTAGCACTCCCCCAGTCCCCACAGAGCATAGTACATGCACTGCCAAAGTGTGTTTGTCTAAAAAACTGGTTTTACAGAAAAAAAGATATGTTATATTGTACCTTTCATTAGCATCTGCTGTGTGACTAGGCAGTTGCCCAATGGGAGGGGCTGGAAAGGAGCCATTTCCCCCCAGTAGTAGGACAGACCTTAGGAAATCTTCTGTCACCCTCACTGTACACTACCCAAACCAACTTGGCTTTCTTATAAAGGCTTTTTCAAATGTGGAACAAATCGTTGCATCCCATGCAAATATGTACAAAAAAACGGCATAAGAGACGCCTCCGTTGCCCTGGAGATGGGAAGCATCGGAGGTCTAACTTGAACAACGGGAAACATGAAAGGTTCCTTTCTTATACCAAACAGTATTTTATTGTTTATAGTGTAATATAATAAAGTTATGTATTTTAAAACTATTGTAAAAAGACATGTGGAAACTTTTGAAGTACGGAGTATCTGAAAGGCATACGTGCACACCAGGGCCGGTTCTAGACAAAGTGGGGCCCTGGGCAAAACTAAAAGTGGGGCCCCAAAATAAAACTATTTTATTACCAATCACAGTCAGAAAGAGGCTCCCTTTAGTATGGTAAAACAATCTGTAATATGGGAGGATTTTATAGGAGATAGATTGGAGATTGATGGGCAGCACCTTGGCTCAGTGGTTAGCACTACAGCCTTGCAGCGCTGATCAACATCTGCTTGTATGTGTTTGCGTGGGTTTCCTCCGGGTCCTCCAGTTTTCTCCCACACTCCAAAAAATGACTGGTAGGTTGAATAGATTGTGAGCCCCATTAGGGACAGGGACTGATGTGACAAGCTCTGTGCAGCGATGCGTAATCTGTGTGCGCTATATAAATAATTATTAATTATAATTATTATGATAGAAGATAAATATGAAAGATGATAGAGATTTCTAGATACAGAATATAAAGTAGATGATATGAGAGATAAATACAGTAGAAGAGAAATAGAAGATTGATAAATAGAGAAAAAGTGAGATTTATAAATGGTTAGATTATAGGAAATAGATAACTAGACAGATAGATATATAGACAGGAGATGTTGCGTTAGGAGCAATTTTTACAATTTTGACGTTTAAAAATAAAATCAAAATTACAGCTAAATTCATGCAATTTTGATTCAAACTGAGACTTTTTATAAAAAATCCTTAAAATTTTACTTTGATGGCAAAAAATTTACTCCAAACAGAAAATATTTACCTTCACATCTCCTAAATGTAATAAATGAACATGTGTAGAGTTCACAAATGTGCAATATTCATATGTTCACATAAATAAATCCACAAAATATCACTAAAACTGTAATAACTAGATATCTTCTTATGAAATAAAAGGCAATAAGAGAGAAAGGGTGTTCTTAGATAGTTCTACATAGAGAAGGGTTAAAAACATGAATATTAGTTGATATTATTCCTTATCAGAATGTAGTAACATATAAAGTGAATATTTCCATTATCTGTGAGGTGCAGCAGCTCCTGTGTGCAGCAAATTTTCCCTGTAGCCTGATGGCTAAGAATCTGGAGGGGGGACACACTTCAGAGGGCTGTATCTTTGGCTCTGTGACACATAGAACCTCACTTCTTTCTTCCTATGAAAGAAGAGAATCTCTCCTTTCATATGAATCTATATTTATGTTTCTAAGTGTCAGGAAAACGGAGCTATTAACTGTTAAACTGCCATCGGGAGTGATTTATATATATATATAAATGGCACCTGATATTCTCACTTTAAACCTGAATATCTCTGGATCCATGGCACCTAGAAACAAAATTCAAGAATCATTTGAATAAAGAGGTTCTCTCCTTTCAGGGGGCCCTGGGCAATTGCCCACTTTGCCTACCCATAGCGCCGGCCCTGGTGCACACGTCGGGCCACCACACCTTCTCACAGGTGAATTCATTTTTGAGAGCATAAAGCCGAGTGCACGTTTTCACTTCAGATATACCATGATTAAGAACGGCTTGACCGTTTGAAACGCGTTGGTTGAAGGGGAGTAATGAAATCATACTGTGGATCTTGACAAAATAAAGTCTGAAGTTTCATTGGAACCTGGCTGGATCATTGAAAGTTTTTTCACATTGTTTCAACCTTGACAAACAAGGTGGAGTCCGTGCCATTTCCATGGTATACGAGGCTGGAGGTGAGCTGGATCAGTTACCTTTTTCACAATATAACATATCTTTTTCTGTAAAACCAATTTTTAATATAAAAACACTTTGGCAGTGTATGTACTATGCTCTATGGGGACTGGGGGAGTGCTAAAAATGGGTCTCCTGGGGACAGGTTCCCTTTAAGGTGGGCAAGACTAATGCCCTCTTTCACCTGACGGTGCTTCTGAGAGCCTCACTGAGGAAGCCACTGAGGAATGGTAAGAGGTACGAAGCTTTAAGGGATTCCTGTGACGGGGCAGACCCCTCTCTCCGTTGATGTCATGGTGAAAGAGGGAAAACTAGATTACAAAGATTTGTATAATTGGACAATTCAATTTCATATGAGAAAAATCTTAATAAGAACAGAAACATCTAATATATTTGGGAGTGGAGGTCAACCCATGATTGATGCAGTATATACCTAGATTAGCTGACTATTAGAAGATCATGACACAGATAAAACCAATTGTAACATACGTTTCATAAGTAATCATTAGACTGGATTACCTTATTTTTAACAGGGGATCTACTCTTAAAATATGATGGAACAATATATTCAAGAATTCTTCTGGATCTGTTTAAAGAAAGGAAAAAAAAAATAAGGTAAAAGTTTGAATCAGAAAAATATGAAATTATGATGTTGTTATTCTTTACTACCAGCAGATGGAGCCAGCACACAGTAACTGAAGGCAAGACTATAATCTATACTCAGCCCTAACAGGTCCTAGAAATAAAGCATGCTACTATGTTTTCTCCTCAAGTACATAACTTTTAAGTACAATTTGGTTTAACCCTTTAGTGAACAGCCTGTTTTGGACCAGGATATCCAAGCACTTTTCACTCCTACTTTTCAAAAGCCAAAACTTTTTTAACATTCTATCATCAACTGTATAGGGCTTTTATCATGTTGGTTGTGTGGAATTGTTTAATAGCATATAGAATTTATAGATGTACTTAAAACCCTTATCCAAGTACAATTTGCTGTATGCTATACTGAACTACAGGTATTCTGGGAATATGAACGTCTAAATAAATGAATATAACAAAACTCAATGTCATTACTCACAAAACTGGGCTTAAATTGTTTAATAATTCACAAAAATATTATGGGCTTTCTGAAGTAGGTGGAGCTATCTCAAATATGGCCACTATCTAAACCTTCAACTCCCATGATCCTTTAGTTCTCAGTAACAGCTCCTCCCTCTTATGCTCTGGTCCCAGTGATGATATAAAAACTTTCTTGCTCTGTTACCATAGTAATGATGTGTGTAACTGCCATCACTGCACATTACCCACTGAGATGATCTCCTCCACAGGGAAAGTCACCGGACTGATTAAAGGGCTAGTAGCATTTTAATTCTCCATCATAGTGTTTTCCTTAACATTTTTCTTCTAAGGGGAGCAAAACATTAAATAAAAACTAGTTACATATGTGTAAAATGGTTTTCCATGGATAGGACCATAGACTCCTCCTGACTGTGGTGAGAGAGCAAATGAGTGGCAGGCGAAAAGAGGCAAAACATAGAGCCAGGGCCGCTGCTGCGCCCCACCAGCAGCACCTCTCAGCCCCTTACTACTCCTTCTTCCCCATCCGCTGGCCCCCCGACCTGACCCCCATCATCAAGAAGTTCTACTGCAGAAACAAAAGGCAGCAGGAGGTTGACCTATATTTATCCTAACATAATTGCCATGGGGTTTCTGGCAGAAAGACTTGAAGGTGTGTACAGAAACAATAAAGATGATGTTGTAAGGTTTTTGGATTAAGGGGATTAAGATTTGAGAACTTTCTTTCGTGGGTACACCCTTTTAAGTGTACTTCTGATACGAAGGGTCCTTCTTCTGAATCTTCTGGGTCCTGCAGCTGCTCCGGGTAGGCTGTGTTGTGTTGTCACAGCCCAGCCCTGGCACTAACACCCAGGATATGAAAACCTCTGACAGGTCACAAATATGCTGAGGACTACAAATCTGCAGCCAAAAGAATTTTTCAGGTACAGATTTTTTCTCTACTCCAGTGCCTTTATGACAACACTTACACCAAAAATCTACAAACCTTTTTCTTCTGATGTAAACCCAGAAGCAGCTTCTACTTTCTCTAAGATTTTCCTTAATTTCATTATTTTTGTTGCACATACATATCCATATCTGAAAGATAAAAAAAATGAATTTTAATGATTCTTTACATTTTCTTCCTTTAGCACAAGGCAAATAATGAAAGTAATAATATAAGAATGACTACAGCTAACCATCACATCCCCCACAATCCTATACAAGCATCTATTAGGCTAATGTCACACATGCAGGTTTTTTTAATGCATAGATGGATCCAAAACACAGAGGAAATATTAAAGAAAAGATAGATATGTATTTACAATGTAGTAATCTTCTCCTGTGTGTACATTGTGTTTGCTAACTGTGTAAGAAAACTAATGGATGTTTAAAAAACCCTTGAAAACCCTGGGTGACCCCAAACTTTTCAGCGGTAGCGTATAAGAAACGGATGGAAAAGAACAGATTATAAAATATATGAAGAGGCTAGGCTTTTTCTAAAGTGTACATGGACAGCCACAGACTATGATGGAGCCAGCCATGTAACCTCTTCAGCCCTCAATGTCATGTCATGCCATTACATAAAAGTTCATTAATTGATACTTTGTTGAATAAAATGATTTTGTGATCAAACATTGGTTGAACCTGAAATCAATGTAGCTCCACTTTTTCCCTTTAATCCATTGCCACATGCCAGAACATAGCAATATAAAATACTGACTAAAAATAAACCCCTTCAAGAACTTTTTTAATTAAATTTCTATTTTAAAAGCCCAAAAAAGACACACAGTTCCTACGCCACAAAGAGGAATGCTTATACAAAGTATAATGTGTGTGTTTTTTATAGGCGTTCTCACTACATACCAAACCTTTGCTGTCTCTCATTAGTCTACACAGCAAAGCCAGAAAAAAAACCTCTGTGCACTGTGTGCTACAGTGTGATAGCTTGAATATTTAATCTTTTAAGTTACACCAAAACTATGTTTATGATATTCACCAGTTTTTAAAGTTTGGCAGGATCTGTCCTGCAGTACAGCAGATTTATCTAAATAGGCACGGTGGAATAATTGATTTTTTCAGATGGGGGCGCTCTAGTAACACTTACTTTGCTAATTTTTTAAAGACTTCAAATAATTACCCGTGCACAAGGACACCAGGTGATCTTAAAGGGATTCCCCATTGCCCTATCCCTAGGAAAGAACAGTCATCTGATACCAGCACATTTTAGAGATGGCTCTGAACATTCTGTAGTGGGCCGGTGCCGCTATTGCAGCACTGGAGAAGCCTTTTAAACAGTGAATTTATGGCAATACGTTCCCTTGGTTACACTAAATGTGTCTGGATGTGCCAAGACCCGTTCATATCTGAGCATCTTACAATAAAGTACGAGAGCAGGTCAAAGTTACAGGACAGTACCGCATGTAGACAACTGTGACATAGATGGGGCATCTTGTGAACTTTGATATCATTAATATAAATAAATGTCTTAAGTGTCCGCAGAGGATTACCGCTGCTATCCACAAGGGCTATTTATGTTTTGTAATTAAAGATTAGGATTAGTTTACTGTAATCCTCCTTCATTTAGGATTCTACTTAGTTAATTACATGCATGACATAAATAGATACAAGGCGAATTGTAGAAAGCAATATCATCTCCACCTAAGACTGGCTACATTCAATCTTTATACTTGTTGAATACACAAACCCCTTAACACTGAGCGGGTGGGACTTTTTTTTATCTCCAAGTAATCTGGCTATTGCTTGCCCTCTCTTGTTACATAAGGAACATGTAAACCTATAATGCCAGATTATATGGACGTGTACTATATAAATCCTGCAGGCCCAGACAAGTCCAGTATGCTGGGGATACATTTCTGATAACTGATATTGAAACACAGGTCATTCTTCTATTCATGAATACAGACGTAGAAAAGATGAATTTGTGAAGCGCAGTGTGGCTGTACTGTTCATCGGGTTAGCCAACTATGAACCTGAAGGCTACAAAAGCAGTAAGTGCAGAAAGGAAAATAAGGATCAATTCAGATTGGCTGCTATAAGTTATCAGATGCACAAACTGCACAAGTGACCATGTCAGCTGTAGTATCACTTACATTCTCAATGGGTTCACAATCTCCGTCCTAAGTAGTGCTTGTGTTTCACTGTAATACTCTACATCCGTTTTTTCTTTCGGCCTCAACAGGACAGAATCCAGGACAGAACTGAATGAAAATAAGCTGTATGGGAAGAAAAAACATTTCTTTCTGATAACAGAGTAGACTGGCCCAGAAGTTACCGTCCAACGAAAGGATATCAAACTACTCACCAAAATAAGGTAGAATCGAGATAGCAGGAGTTGTAGTGCCCCTGGATCCCTTTCTTTTTTCCAATCATGACTTCTAAGCCTTCCTTCTCTGTTCTGGGAGGAGTGTTCCCCTCCACAACTTCACTCAAATAACCTCCGAAAGCTTGGAAAAAAAACAGGGTTATCATGTCAGACATTACCAACACTCTTCAAAGACAATTCTAATGCATACATATGTATAGATTAACCCCTTCAGGACTCTATTTTGGCCTATTGTGGCCTCTAGGATACAGCCCCATTTTTCAAATCTGCCCTGTGTCACTATAAGTTTTTAGAGCTTTGAAAAACTATAACATATCCAGGGATATTTGAGTATTTTCTAGTGATATATTGTACTTCAGTGTTAGAAGGATAGCGTTACCGGAAACCTCTGATAACACTAACACTGCGGCGGAGTACAATGTAAACGCTGGACTGCTCGCAAAGCTGTCTGACGTATTCATGAGGGGGCAGTCTGAGACGCTGCGTCAGAAGATGATTTCCGGGACATCGGGTCAATCTGATGCCGGTGTCAGACTGTGATGTCAGAGCCCAGACCCAGCACTAACAACCGGGATCGAAATAAAAAAAACCAAATGAAGTATATAAAACAAAAAACACAAAAATAAGTACATATTGGGTATCACTGCGCCCATATCAATCTATGAGTGAACCAGAGAGTAAAGATAAAATATTATTTTTATGTTAGGGCGAGCGGGGAAAAAAAAATGGATAATTTTGTTTGTATCCCCATTGAAATAGTTAATAAAATCTCATGAATAAGCTATAGACCCTTACAATGTATAGATAATTAATTTTGGATCACACCTCGCAAATAATAAGCCTCATATGTTCACATTACCAAAAAAATTAAAATGTTACAATGTGACAATACAAATCTGCTGTGAATGGCGCTGCTTTCATTCTATCCCTGGCCGTGCGCCCATACAGCAGTTTACCACCACATATGGGGTATCAGTACACTCGGGAGAAATTGGCATCAAATTTTGCAGAGCATTTCATCATTTTAGTCATTATGAAAGTGTCAGATTTGGCCAAAATGAATGTATTTTCCAAAAAAAGGTCAAAAGTTTCTAAATCGCACTTCCATTTTGCTTGAGGATGAGTGGGGTAATTTATGGGGTTTCACAATAATTTAGGCCTTTCAAAGTCACTTGGAAGCTGAGTTGTCCCTCAAAATGTGAGTTTTGGGGATTTTCATGAAAATTTTAAAAATCGCACCTAAAGTTCTAAGGCTCATAACATCCTAGAAAAATGACCGGAAGCATAAAATATCATCCCAACATAAAGCAGACATTCAGGAAATGGTAGTTATCTAGCTTTTGGGTAGTTTTACTTCCTGTCTGGAATGCAGAACATTTCAAACTTTGAAGATATTTTCCGAACTTTTGCCAAATTTTCATTTTTCTCCAGAATGAACCGCAAAACTTATCACTTAAATTTTACCATTATCATGAAGTACAATGTGTCTTGAGCAAACAATCTCAAAACCACCTGTATATGTTAAAGCGTTCCAAAGTTATAACCAATTATTGTGAGACGTGTCAGATTCGAAAAATCGAGTCTGGTCATTGAGCTGAAAACAAGCGTTGGTGGTAAGGGGTTAAAGGTACCTGTATTTAGATGGACCTGCTCAACTTTTAATTGACTGTGAGAGGCCTTAATAATAGCAAGACTAGTAAATTACCCCATTAAGGAATCTACACACCTCAATGTATGAAAAAGCACTTTTAAGAGGTTTGTTAAACCTTTAAGGGTTTTATAGGGGTTAAAACAAAATGGAGGTGCAGTCTACAAATTGTAATATTTTTGGACAATACATTCATTTTGGGCGGAAAATTAAACATTCACAATGGATTAAATGAAAAAAAGCTCCACGACATTTGATACCCAATTTCCCTGGAGTACATAGAATAGAAGCCATGCCATTCAGAGCAGATTTGCATTGTCAATTTGTACAGGCTATAATTTTTTTTTTTTTTTTTTTTTTTAAGGTGGAGGAAATGAAAATCATAAAACTTTGGTAAGATTATTTTGCTATGATATGTTATTTTTATTCTATAGGTCGACATGATTACGGAATTACCTCATTTACATGGCTTTTATATTTTTTTCCCAACTTTACTGAATTAAAACGAATTTGGAGAAAAATTTATAATTGCCATCTTTTCAGAGGCATTCTTGGCTGACAAATCTGGTTAAGGGCTTATTTTTTGCAATAAGAGTTGTGTCCTTTTTTTGGAGCTGCTGACTTTTTTATCACTTTTTAGAGAATTTTGTTTGTGTGAAAGTGACATTTTAGGGGCTTATATATTTTTTTTTTTTCAAATTTTTTAAACATTTTTTACTGTATACAAACTTGAACCAGGGACGCTCTGATTGGTGATCCAATACACTGCTCTACAATACTAATGCATTGGTAGAGCGCTGTGCAAGCTCTAATATACAGCTGACGTACCGGCTCCAAAAGTGAGCAGGTGCCAGAAACTGGGCGTAATAGAACGTTCTGGTGCAGGAAGTATCTTCCCGCAGGGTCGTACTATTAAGCCCATGCGCACATAGGGGTGAATACATAAATGTTATTGTTTATATAATGAAAAGTTATTGAATTTTCCAATATACAATCTCTCATGGTTTTCTACATTTCTGCTTGCTGCATTCTATTGAAAGCTTCTATGTTTACTTCCATTGAATAAAAATCTCTCAATGTGTTGTCACACAAGTGCACAAGACAGCTATGATTGCTCCCTGTGATATAACAAGCTGTGCACCTGTGTGACATCACATGATCATGGACAATTTCTATCCTCTGGAAGTAAACATAGAAGATTTCTAAAGAATGAAAGCAAGCAGAGATCTAGAAAACCATGAGGAATTGATACAGAAAGCATATAGGTAAATTGTATAACCTTTCTTCATACATACAATAACATTTAAATTACTAAAATGGGAACAGCCTCTTTAAATTCATTTAATCCTTGAGAATGGGACCTCCAGGCATTGCGAACTGCATGGGTCCTAGCAGTTGGATCAGATTGTTAGTTGCTATTCTGTGGCTAGTGGATAAAAACTTGAGAGTGTCCATTTAGAGCAAAACCTAGCTATATATATGGTCTATTGTATTTATCAGTACCATGGACTGGACTAGATGTGCTCCAGTATACATATTATATGTAATAAAAAGCATGGTTACTGAAAAGGAGAACGTTGCTAAATGGAAATATTCAAGTGTGGCAAGTTAGGATAGGTGGGACTCCACTAGGAAAGTCGCATACAGGAGCACTAAACACAAGAGGGTTCCCCTTACCAATAACACCTGTCATTAGACTAAGGCCTCATGCACATAAATGTATGGGGGTCTGTGATCCGGCCACAATCACGGCACACATAGAAGTCTATGGCACCCTGTTATAGTGCGGCAAGCACTCAGAGCCTTATCGAACAGTGACTCAAGCCAGGCGGCCGCTGTGCATAGCGTAGAACATGTCCTTTGTTATGCCATATTACAGCAATAAAGCTGCTTTCAATGGAGAGGGGAGGGTGAGAAGCGTTCACCCCACGTCTCTCCTGTACCGGCTGTACACTTGACTGGTTGAGCATACATTCTTGTGCACGAGGCCCAACTTTGTATCAATTAGTAGGCTGTTGTCATTCCAGGCAACGATCATTTCAATATGGGTAAAGCTATACTTCATCTACTTTTAATGACTACTGTTTTGGATGTATCTGTAATCGGCTTATGCTTCCCATCAATACCAGATATGGCCACTGGTACCCAACTTTTTCCCTATGATCTGTTGTCTGGTGTGCAACATTGTCTTGTGTCCCCTCTGGGGCAGAATCATTTTTTAACCAGTGTTTGTTATTTGATCAAAATAAAGTATTTATATTTTTGACATCACTAGTCTCTTTCTGTTTTAAGTTGTGCTACATTGTTGGACTTTTACTTCCTTTTTCTTTGAAAGGAAGAATAATAGGTCCCATCAATTAGTATTTGTAGAATTGAAAAATACACATTTAAGAAAACAAAGGATTTCTTTCCCTGCCCACGAGGATCTGTCATTACCTAGAGAATTACACCGTTCTATTTGGTTGGAGACAGGCTGTAGTGATGCGAACCTAGAGTCTGGCCTGCAGCTCTTCAGCTTCACGAAAAGTGCTTTTTTTGGTGCACAGGTGAAAAATCTTGTCCCTTTGAAAGTGCCATCTGTGCATCCTGCACATTCATCTTCCTAAAGTGATCAAGGGGAAAGAACACAAACATCACATTTTATTTCTGTAATCTACATTATACCCGTATCAAGTCCACTGCCATCTTACCAGCATTGCTGAGATGTGCTACATGAACATGGCCAACACAGGGACTCGTTCATGAGCCCAGCGCTTTATAGATGCAGTAATAACAGCTATGTGTCAGATTAGAAACTGCTTTTCATTGCTTTTGGAGAGGGGAACAGTTTTATTTCTTTTATTTTCTGTACAAAACATCTGACACTTTTTAACACAGTGTCCCCTTGTTCTCCACAAGGGGACATGTGATCATCTGGCTTATGTAGAATGATGTATAACACAATGAAGACTTTTAGCAACTCTATTAGGCTACACCCCTGACCTGACCTAAAATGCATTCACTGGTGGCAGACCTGGAGGTGGAGGCATTCATTTAACCAAATTCATTTTTCCCCATTTAAAGCGGACCTGTCACCAGGGACCTCATTTTCACTAAAGACAGGTTGCAGAAGCCCTTCACACCAGCAGTGCAAATCTGCCTTTCTGCCTTTTCTAAGCATTTGCATTACAGTATAATTGTGTGTTATAACTTACTCTTGCTCCCTGACAAAATTCTGGGGTAGTCCCAGGGGCTGGGCTTTGGTTTGGATGCATTTCAAAAAACAACATGTGGCTTGTCTGTGTTACTAACTCCTCAGAGCTTGGCCCCCACCTTTGTGCTCCTGTACAGCTCCTCCTCCTGCTTCTTCTCAGAGGTTACAGCCTGGTCAACCTGAAATCAGTGGGGGAGGGACAAGCTGTACAGGAGCAGAAACATGGAGACAGCCTGCAGCTCAAACAGGTCACATGTTGTTTTTTGAAATGCATGCAAACCAAAGTCCAGCCCCTGTCACTACCCCAGGAATTTGTTAGGATGCAAGAGTAAGTTATAACACACAATTATATTGTAATACAAATGCTTAGAAAAGGCAGAGAGGCATGTTTGCACTGCAGGTGTCATGGGCTTTTACAATCTGTCTTTAGTGAAAAATGAGGTCCCTGGTGACAGGTTCCCTTTAACCATGTAGTGACGCTGATGCACCACAGATCATGGATGTACTTAGATTTCACTGCAGGACACGTCTCCCTCTTAAACCTCACAAGTGGCACAGTCTCTATTGACTGTACCATCTAAGGGGCCAAATGCACAGGATATTTAGGTTTTAAGACCTGAAAAGTAAAACTAAAATAAAATAACTACCATAAATCAGTAATACAAGTGGGTAAATGTTAGTAATTCTTTAGCATTACCAGCTCTAGTCCAGCTAACATTTCACCGACTCCAGGAGGCTGCCCAATCCAACGGATGACGCCATAAAAAGGGGGGTTCTCTTTAACTTCTGCTAGCGAGCCCACCTCCAGGCCGTGCATATTAGACAGATATGGTGGCCCAGGTGGACTGTCCTGCAGGGATGTGTGGTTTAATTCGCCAATGACTGACTGTACTGACAAAGAGAGAGGGGTATGCCCCATTGTGCCATTAGTGCTGGACATCTTGGAAAGGCTGAATGGTAGAGAATGGAATCTGTTCTCTGCAGGGGAGCAGCTGCTTGCTGTAGGCTGCAGAGGGGGAGAACAGTGTCCAAATGATGATGGGGATGTCTCTGTTAGAGATTTTGCTGAGTCGTCAACAGCTGCAATAATACAAAAATATCTAAGTATTATAAAATATATAATAGTTCATAATACTTCATAAATGTTACACAGAAAACAAGCCTTAACGGAGAGTCCCTGGACATTATAATCTCTTTAGAGGGCTGAATCATCATGGGAATTATTCTCTAGGTAAAGAGGCTAACGATTAACTCCCTCTGTCTTTATATTGTGTATAGGACTTCAGTTACACTGCTCATTGAGGGAGAAAGAAGAGGGAGAAAGAAGAAGCAGAAAACAACACAAAGGGGCCACTATATTTAGGGCTCATTCAGATGCCCACTTGGATGGCACTTGGAAATGAAAAACAGATTCTTTACATGTTTGAGCATCACCACATTTGTGATTTAGAAAGTGATTGCAACCTCCTGTACTATAATATATGTAGGTGCACTTTAAGATGCACATACAATGTAAGATGTACAAACTGGACAGTAAATTGATTAAATAAAGTCTATTTATTTGGCAAAAAAAAAACATTTTTATCAAGGAAGTTGACCAAGAGGAAGCTGTATCTGACAATTAATGCTGTAGGTATTGTTTATAAACACAAGGCAAAGTCTAAAACGTAAGGCAACCCTAGATGTGGACCTTACACTCTTATATATGTAGTACATACCGTCACAGCGGTTGCTCTCTTGGATACCAGAACTTCCTCCTCGTGACTGTCTCTCTCGGGCTGTGGGGACAGAGACACGGGGAACATGTTGACAGTCAGAGGAAGCTGTTGCATCTTGTGAAATCATTTACATTTTAAAGAAATAATCACAATACAGATAATAGAGCAGCTCCTGGGCAGCCATTTATTTCCATAGTTTAAAATGACAACCATAACTGCCTATGCTTAGACTACATGTCCCAGCATGCCCTGCTCAGTGTAAGAGCATGCACAGGACATGAAAGGGAGGACAATCTGACTGATCCACTGGTGGTAGCAGCAAATAGCAGGATGCGCCAGAAAGGATTGATAGATATACTTGTTATTCCATTGTTATATCCATTTTGTATGAGGTGGTAAGTTCTAGTCTGGACCTGGTTGAGGCTGTGGGTATTGTTTATCTGTACTTTTCCAAGGGATTTGATGCATAAAAGATAGTTACATAAAATGAGACTGCTCGGCTATAGGAAAATCCCTGTGAAATTGAAACACAGGGTTGTCATTAATGGCACATTCTCAGATTGGGTTGAAGTTACCAGTGGGGGTGCACAGGAGTCAGTATTGGGCCCAATGCTTTTTTATATTTTTATTAATGACATCGTAGAGGGTTTATATTATAGAGTTTCAATATCAGTAGATGATACTAAGCTTTGTAAAGTAATTAATACATAGGAGGATATTAAAATATTGCAGAGAAATCTATGAAAACTGGAGGCCAGGGCTGACAAATGGCAAATAAGGTTTAATGTAGGTAAATGTAAGGTTTGATGGCTTGATGGACCCCTCCCCACACCATCTATATAATAAAGAGTATATAATGTCATGGCCACAAAAAAAATTAAAAAATTTTCATATACGCAAACACGATATGTACCTTCATCCATGTACCAGCTGTTCTTATTTTTCGACTGGTGTTGGGATTCAACAGAGCTGCCATTTAAAGTGTAAAAAAATTCAGAACGGGACCTGCTTCCCAATTCAGAGGTAGATCCTGCTGCAAAATAAAAAAGGAAAAAAAATCAGTTTCAGGACCAATTGGTGTGATCACGACAAATTGACAAAGGTTACATAGAGATTGCACCCAAATTCTGGTTTTGGATAAGACTGAGGAACATGAGCGTGTATGAAAAAATGTGTGAGTAATAACAAATTTAGGGGCCTATACTATTCTACCTGACAGAAAAACAAGGCTACACTCCACAAGTGACAAGATATATTGTGTTGATTTGTGTTTTTTCACTATAACTCTGGATCTTAGCGTTTTTATTTTGTTGCTGACAAAATCCCAAAGGACAATTACATGCTACCTGAGGCCTTTGGTTTGCTGTGGTTGGATAGGCTCTTCTCACTTCCACATCTTGACGTAAAGGCAAGTTTTAAAGGCCTTCTCTCCTGGTTTACAGATTCTGCAATGGAAATATAAAATATGATAAAATGTACCAGTGCTTCCAACTGATAATCAGAACACCAAAACATAGGACTAAAGTAACAGCAGGGCCTTTATTATTTTCAGAAATATTATTCTCAGAAATTGCCAAAGGCAAATAAAGTACAGTCCATACCTGGACTATTGTTAAAACTTAAAGGGAACCTGTCACCAGGAGACTCATTTTTAGCACACCCCTAGTTACCATATAGCATACTGCCAAATAGTTTTTGTATAAAAAATAGGTTTTATAAAAAAAAATATGTTATATAGTAACTTTAAATTCCATATGCTCTGTGGCTAGGCACTTGTCACCTGGGAGTGCTTAATAGAGGAGCGGTTTATCCCTCTACCTCGGGAAACTGCTCCTCCGTGTGTCCTTTTCAAATATGGTATATACTCGAATAGAACCTGAGTTTTTCAGCACAAAAAATATGCTGAAAAACCCTTAACACATTCCCGAAGCACACCCTAATAGTATGGGGCATGTCGGTGCGGGTATATGGAGAGGGCTCACGGGCATATTGCAGCAAAGACTTTCCCGTAACACCGATAAGTGCTAGCACCGATCCCTTGTGTTATCCCATCGATCGTCTGCTTCAAAAAGATGGCGGCGCCCATTTTGGTGCCGATCCTTGCTCCACCTGACATCATTGTCAAAAAAAAAAAACTATTTTGCACAGGTGGTTTTAATTTTTGTGAATGTATGAAAACATTATAAAACCTATACAAATTTGGTATCCCCGTAATCGTACACACCCAAAGAATAAAGTAGACATGTCATTTGTGGCGCACAGTGAAAGCTGTAAAATCCAAGCACCCTTTCACCATTTTCACTGTATTTGGAATTTTTTTTCCCCGCTTCCCAGTAAACGGCATGGTATATTGCACTATGAAGTGCAATTTGCTAAGCAGAAAACAAAAGCCGTCACAGAGCTCTTTAAGTGTAAAAATAAAAAAGTTAGATTTTTGAAGGTTGGAAGTGAAAAATGGAAATGAAAAAACAAAAAAGGACCAGGTTTGTTAGGGGTTAATCGGCTTATACTCGAGTCTGTGAAAAAACACACTCTGTACTCACCTTTCAACGTCCCCCGCAGGTCCTCTTCGGTCTTCTGAAGCTCTACCACCGTCTTCTGGTCCATGCTGCTTTGCACACACCATGATGTTAGCCGCTTGCCGACATCATAGTGTGTGCGCTGCCAAGCAGCTGACATCATGGTCAGGGCCGGATCATAAGGGGGGCTCCCGGGTCGCGAGCATGAGCACCCGGGTCGCATGACCGGCCGAATCGCCAGCTGTTTATCTGGCCTAGGCGGCGGGCCGAATGCCCGCCGGTGTCCTTGCTTTAGTTTATGGCAGAGCGAGGGAACAATAAGTTCCTTGCTCTGCCATATATGATCCGACTTCAGCAAAGACGGCGGCTTCCTGCCGCGGCAGCGTGTGATGTCACAATGCCGCAACATCACGGTGCCGCCATCTTTGTTTACATCCACCTTGACACCGCGATGGAGGAGGAGGACGTCACGCATCGGGGGAACGATGGAAGGAGAGAACAATTTTATTATAGGGAGGCTGTATATAGTTAATATAGGGGGGACTGTATATTTGTTGCTGGGGGAGCTGTGTGCAGCGGTTGCTGGGGGAGCTGTGTGCAGCGGTTGCTGTTCCCTGTCTGGACTACATTAAATGGGGGCCCCCCACCATATTCTGCGCCCAGGGGCCCCCACCAACCTTAATCCGCCCCTGATCATGGTATATGCTATGGCAGAGTGTGGGGACCCGGAGATAGAGCTTCAGAAGACAGTAAATGACCTGTGTGGAGATGGGGGGGGGGGGGGGCGTTGGAAATGTGAGTACAGAGGGGTTTTTTTGTTTTTAATAGGCTGAGCATAGGGCGGTGCTGGCTATATAATAAGGGGGCAGACCCTGGCTATATTCAGTCATATGAAAAAGTTTGTGCACCCGTATTAATCTTAATCATTTTTGGTTATCAAAATTTGGGTTTTTTCAGCTATTTCAGTTTGATATATCAAATTACTGATGGACACAATAATATTTCAATGTTTGAAATGAGGTTTATTGTACTAACAGAAAATGTGCTTTTTACTGACTTACTGAAACACTTAATTGGTTTGGTAACCGCTTTGAACTTCATAGCCAGATGTATCCAATCATGAGAAAAGGTATTTAACCCCTTCCCGCTCCGCTGACATGATGCCATTGGCAAACACGGGGTGCCGACACATAGCCGAGACCCCAGTGTAACACCCTCAGTCGAAGGGGGCCCCGATCGCGGGTGTTTTAACATGCCTTTGGGGGGGTCTTTCCCCCACGATCGGCACCCCTGTGCCGTTTTCGGGGGGGGGGGGGGGAGGGGGCTATTGCTGCTATGGCGACTCTGGGGTCTGATCAGGACCCCAAATATCAGAGGTGCCTGCTGGCAGTGCCTGAAAGATGGCGCCTGTGACGTCCTCTTTCGGGAATAGTGTCAACCTATGCATGTGCATAGGCTGACACTGCTAATATCCTGCAATACATGAGTATTGTAATACAGTCTATGGAGGATGCTCATAGGCTGCAGGGTGACTTGGACAGACTGAATGTTTGGTCATCCACTTGGCAAATGAGGTTTAATGTGGATAAATGTAAGGTTATGCACCTGGGGGCCAATAATCCAAAGGCAAAATATGTCCTTGGGGGAGTAAATCTGGGAGAGTCCCTTGTTGAGAGGGACCTGGGGGTACTAGTAGATCATAAATTGAATAACAGCATGCAATGTCAATCAGCTGCCTCTAAAGCTAGTAGGATCTTGTCATGTATCAAAAGTGGAATGGACTCTCGTGATTGGGATGTAATATTACCACTATACAAAGCATTGGTTCGGCCACACCTGGAATATGCTGTTCAGTTCTGGGCACCGGTCCATAAAAAGGATGCCCTGGAGCTGGAGAGGGTTCAACGTAGAGCCACAAAAATGATAAGGGGTATGGAGGGTCTTAGTTATGAGGAAAGATTAAAACAACTAGATTTATTTAGTCTGGAAAAGAGACGACTGCGAGGGGACATGATTAATTTATTTAAATATATGAATGGTCCATACAAAAAATATGGTGGTAAGTTGTTTCAGATTAGATCAAATCAAAAGACGAGGGGGCACTGTCTCCGTTTGGAGAAAACAAGGTTTAATCACCAGAAGCGACAGGGCTTTTTTACTATGAGAACTGTCAATCTGTGGAATAGCCTGCCTCAGGCGCTGGTCACAGCAGGGACAGCAGAGAGCTTCAAGAAGGGTCTAGATGCCTTTTTACACCTAAATAACATTGATGGTTATGTTATATAGGATTGTTTCCCCTAAATCCCTTCCTCATCCAATCCCTTCCCTTCCTTGGTTGAACTTGATGGACAAGTGTCTTTTTTCAACCGTATAAACTATAAACTATGAAACTATTGCAGAGTATTATCATGAACAAGCAATCAGATGATTGCTTGTTCATGACCCATGTTGGGAACAGTGAAAAAGTAAAAAAAAAAGTTATTCAATAAAAAATTAAGTAGTAAATCGATAAAAATGCCCATAAGCCCCATAACATATAAAGAGACATTAACCCCCCAAAAAAGGCTAAATCATAACACAAACCCCACATATATAGTATCACTGCATCCGTAATAACCCGTAGAATAACAGTAAATCATTATTGAACCTGACGGATGAATGCTGTTAAAAAATTAAAAACCTGCCAAAAATTATCATTTTTACATATTTAATCTTACAAAAAATGCAATAAGAAGTGATCAAAAAAACATATATACTCCAGAATGATCCTGGTGCAAAGTACATGTCCCGCAAAAAACAAGCCATCAACCAGCTCTGTAGCCAAAAAAGTAACAATGTTATGCCACTTGGAAGACGGCAATGCAAAAATGATAGATTTTTTCCCACATTAGGGTTTTATTTGACAAATTTAGTAAAACGTAACAAAATATATTCAAGTCTGGTATCTCCGTAATCGTATCGACCCATAGAATAAAGATAACATGATTATTAGGCTAAACGGTGAACATGAAAAAAAAAAAAAAGTCAAAAATCAAGTACAGTATTGATGCTTTTCTACTCCTGTCCTCAAAAATGAGTTCCTAAATTTTCAACAATAGGTGATACCAACCCCAAAATGGAAACACTGAAAAAAGCTTCTCACCCCGCAAAAAAAAAATGCCATCACATGGCCCAAATAACGAAAAAGCGAAAATTTTATAGCATACAAAAGGAGGCAACGAGAAAACTATAATCCTGGCAGCTGCAGGGTGCTCCTTCCCTTCTGCACCTCGATGTGCCCCATAAAACAAGTAACGGCCACATGAGGGGGGGTTCTGTACTCTGTAGAAATTATAGAACAAATTGTATGGTGGGGATTCTCTTTTTATCTTTTGGAAATTTTAGGGCTAAATGAACGTATAACCGGCACAATTTGACCATTCTAAATTTCACGTCCATTTTGATTCAATTACAATGAAGATCTCAAGGGGTTAATGGATCTTCCTAAAAGCGGTTTCTGATAGTTTGAGAGGTGCAGATTGGAAAATTGGTTGATTATACAGGATGGGGGAGGTTTGATGTTAAATTTCATTCAAAACTGTATTTATCCCCAAAATGGTCAATTCTGAAAATACAGAAAATCGATATTCGATTTGTAAGCCGCGTTACATCAAAATAAGTTATCCAGACACTTCAAGAATTATGAAAATGTAAAGTAGACATATGGGAAATGTTATTCAGCAACTTATTTAGGTAGTAAATCTATCTGCCTGAAAACGCGGTGATTTTGAATTTCGAAAATGGCAAATTTTTCCAAAAATTCATCATTCATAAACGCAAAACTTCTACTTCATTTTAGTGGTAAATGTTGGATAACATGTGGGGAAAAAAATCTCAGAATCGCTTTGATGAGTAACAGTGTTCAAAAGTTATAACCATAAAAAAGCGACGCAAGTCAGAATCCAAAAAATGGGGCTGAGCCTTAAGCTGTAAAATGTCTGCGTCCTTAAAGGAAACCTACCATGTGAAATTGCTCTAAGCTTCAAATACTGAGCACCAGCTCAGGTAAAGCTGTTGCCGGAGCATATTTCCGTTATTCTCATAAACCGATGTATAGCAGTTTAAACACTTTTGTAATCTTTATATGTGAAGCAGCTTCGGCGCACGGTGGTACAGTCATGTGCATGGTGCTGAGCTGGTGCTCGGTATTTGAAGCTTAGAAGTACAATTTCACATGGTACATTTTGGAAGAAGGTCCTGTGGACTGATGTAACAAAGATTGAGTTGTTTGGTCATACAAAAAGGCGTTAAGCATGGCGGCCAAAAAACACAACATTCCAAGAAAAACACTTGCTGCCCACTGTAAAATTTGGTGGAGGTTCCATCATGCTTTGGGGCTGTGTGGCCAATGCTGGCACCGAGAATCTTGTTTAAGTTGAGGGTCGCATGGACTCCTCTCAGTATCAGCAGATTCTTGAGAATAATGATCAAGAATCAGTGACAAAGTTGAAGTTACGCCGGGGATGGATATTTCAGCAAGACAATGATCCAAAACACCGCTCCAAATCTACCCAGGCATCCATGCAGAGGAACAATTACAGTGTTCTGGAATGGCCATCCCAGTCCCCAGACGTGAATATCATTGAACATCTGTGGAATGATGTGAAGCGGACTGTCCATGCTCGGGGACCATCAAACTGAACTGGAATGGTTTTGGTAGAGAGCAATGGTAAAAAAAATACCTTCATCCGGGATCCAGGATCTCATTAAAAGCTACAGGAAGCGACTAGAGGCAAAAGGAGGATCTACTAAATATTAATGTCACTTTTCTGTTGAGGTGCCCATACTTTTGCACCTGTCAAATTTTGTTTTATTGCATATTTCTGTTAGTACAATAAACAATCCAGTACATTTCAATCCCGAAATATTACTGTGTCCATCAGTTATTTGATATATCAAACTGAAATAGCTGTTGCAAAAACCCAAATTTTTAGAACTAAAATGTTTAAGATTAATGGTGGTGATGCGTGTTCAGCATCCTTCAGAATGTCCAGACAAGCCCAGATAAAGCAGAGCCGGGGCGCACGGTCTCCACATTCATTTGCTTGTGCAATACTATACGACGCCGCTTGCTAGGCATGCTGATTGCGCAGGTGTGAGAAAGCCTAACCCGGTCAGCTAGGGTTGATGACAATGAACGGAACATTGATTGATGGTGTCTGCAAGTAGGATACTACAGGGGGCGTCGCTAAGCTAGGTGATGGGCGTTTTATATATTTGTAAAGGACACATGATAGAGCAGCTTCCTGAGGGAGGGGGAACCACTCCTCTATAGACACTCCCAGGTGATGAATGGCTTAGTCACAGGGCATATTGAATTGAAAAGCACTATACAACATCTTTTTTTCTGTAAAAACTCTTGCAGTGTATGTGCTATGCTATATGAGGAGTGGGGCTGAGCTAAAATGGGTCTCCTGGTGACAAGTTCCCTTTAACTTTTAATGTTTATAGTCATTGAGTCTTGGAAATAGACAATGTCTTGACATTTAGACACTTGTTTTTTTTTTTAAATATCTCAAATATGTTCTTTACATATATTTTATACATAATGCCCACATTTTTTTTAAAAGAAGTATAGTGGACAACCACTTTAAACAAAATTGGTAAATGTAATGGATTTTGGGAGTATTTTTATTGGCATTTCCCACTGTTGGCCACCAGGGAGAGCTTCAGTTTTACACTAGATCAATAAACACAATTCTACCTGTAATCTGTACCGAGGTCCTGCTGCTTACCACATGTCTGCCAATCAAAGCAGGTTACCATGGGTTCCTGCATTTAGAGTGACTGAGGTTGGGACCCACAATAGAATTGGAACCAACAAGAATCTGTGGAGGTTTTTTGCTATTCCTTTTTATGTTATTAACTTATTCTGAGCCTGCACATGTATAGTAAAGGTATAGTAGAACACTACACATGTTATTATGTAATGTGTCAAAAACATACAAGATAAAATAAAAAACACAAGCCCGAATTTAATGTATCTTTACTGTTATTTAGAGCATCACTGATCTCCCAAATTACTCCAAGACCTATTATAAGAAAGCACTAGTGTGGAAAAAGGAAGCAAGGTTTCCAAAATATTCCTACCTGGGATGATATCATTGATATGCAGAAGGAGAGTACTTTCCACACTAGCAAAGCTACACAGCTGGATTCCATTATATCGGCCATCCCAATTTCCAATTGGATTGTCCTAGGAAGGAAAAACAAAATCCATTTCTAGCGAAATCCCATTATAGCTATTGTCCCAGCCTGTCAGTTGTAAGTAGTATCCAGTCTCATAGTATGAGGCAGCTGCACTGTGCTCACTCCCTACTACCTGGTTATAAACAAGAAAGTTTCAGAACTGCTCATTTTCGGTCAACCACACTTCCGTGACACCACCTAGAATAAACATTTCCACTGGGAGCTGGGACTAAAGTAACACTGATGCAGCTATAATTTTGCAGACAAACTGGGCAACTAAAATAGCTCATGGCAAAGTAACAAAAAACATCGCACACAAGTGGCTATGAAAAAAGCAACATACGTAGAACATTTACAGTATACATTTCTGTACTTTGGATGTGCAAAAATGTAAGGGGCTAGCTTCAAGTAGAGCAGTGCATTAATGGGAATACAGCCAATATCCGTCAGGGTATATGGACATCAAGGAGGGGGGTTCTCCTGTAAAAGCCACAGTGGGAAGCTGGTAACACCAACCAATATCAGTTCTGGTAGATTCAAGTCAGAAATGGCCAACCATGGCATTATATCAACTTCTCCCTGCTCAGAGAATAAGGGCAAAGTGTCCTACTGCTGGATATCCAAACTAGGTTCTATAATTGTCCCCAAAGTACCAGATAAATGGAAGACAGGCTCACATGCTGACCCAGTGCAGCGTTCAATACGTTAAATCTGGAAAGTTGGCTGTCAATGATGGGTGCATTGGGTGCACGCAGTATCTGATTAGGACACCAGCAGCTAAGTTGAATACCGCAATATTTTACCAGAGTTTTCAGCACAAAAAATGTGCTGAAAAAAATTACACAGCGCTTATACTAGTCATACGAGTCATTTTGATTCTATAAAAAAAAAAATGAAAGAATGAAAAGAACCTGCACAGGGGTGTCAGAAAGGTGAGTGGTGAGTTTATTTTTTTTATGTGCTTGGGGGGCCTGGTGAGCTCAGGCAGAATGGCTACATACTGGGCCGTGGGCCGGCCGGCTACATAGTGGGGGCATGGGTGGGTTGGTTAGTCATATACTGGGCGAAGTTTTTTGTGGTAAAATTAAGTTCCTTGGCTTATATTCGGATGGGCTTATTCTAGAGCAGTGATGTCGAACCTTTTAGAGCCGGAGTGCCCAAACTTCAACCAAAAGCCACTTATTTATTGCAAAGTGCCAGCGCAGCAATTTAAGCAGTAATTTATTTCTCCTTGTTCTTTGACAACTTTCAATCGTTCAGCCTCCTAAGGACACCAATGCAGTTGAAAGGAGGAGGGCAAATTCATCTATCATTGTAGGAAGATTCTGCAGGAAGATTCTGTGAGTTCTGTCTATTGAACTTCATGCTGGGGTGATGGCCTGGGTGCCCACAGAGAGGGCTCCGAGTGCCGCCTCTGGCACCAGTGCCATAGATTCGCCACCACTGTTCTAGAGAATACACAGTGCATATACTACAAGTATATCACATATCCCATTTTCACAGCTTCAGTAGTTTTGCTCAGTCACCAGATGACTAACATATTCCCGCTCTTATATTAGAATGCCTAGTGGATTCGACTTCAATGGCGAAAACATGGAATGAAAAATCATTAGCAAGTAAAGCCCATCATCTTTACTGCAATAGCAACTGGTATATGAGCAGGTATAGTTAGTTTTATATATTCATCCTAGTATAAAGTGTCTGATGTGCTCAGGTCAAACTTCTGGGACCCACATTTATCCCTTGATCCCCTATCCTGCCTGGTGATGAATGTCATTCTTATGTCATGATCTGCATCTCTGTTGACTTCTATGAAAGTCCTGAATAGAGCCAAGCACATAGAAAAAGGACTTGCACCCATCATGTGAATTGGGTTCAACAATACCAGGGGGGCACAGTTTGCAACACTTTCAATGCAAAGGACAGGAAATTATATCTTTCTAGAGTGTTGAATAATATGTAAAATATAAAATATTATATACTGTACTGAGAGACTGAGGAGTTATTACAAGATATTATTATCCTTTTTCCACATGATAGTAATCTGAACAGTGTAGTCCAACTACTGGGACCCCCGCCCATCGCAAGAATCTGGGTCCTGATCTTACCAATAAAATTAGGCAGCAGGTCAAGCATATGTCCTGCTGCTCCATTCAATACTAGCCATAGCAGCAGAACACTTGACCTGCTGCCTAAATTAATTAGTAAGAACAGTTCTTGTGATCAGTAGTAGTCACTATTAGATTGTGGATAAAGGATAACAAAAATTCATAGTAAAAGCCATTTAAGGGAGACAATGCTTTTGAAAATAGCATAAAATTATCAGGTACATACTGAATTAAAGGAAATCTACCACCACGAATCTACCTATAAAAAGGTAGATCAAGTGGTAGGTGGATCTATGGGACGTGAGGATAGCACTTTTTTGATAACTTTTATTAACAGAATATGTAAATTTTCTAAAGCAGCTACTGGGGCATGGAGAGCTGAGGCTACTTGGCGCGGCTACTCCACGCCCCAGTAGCCTCTCTGTTCCTCCTACCCGAAATCTTCGGCGAGCAGCTCCTCACAGCTTCGCATCCTCGTCCGACAAACCTGCTGTCTGCGCATGCGCAGAACAGCAGGCCCTACAAAATACCCTGCGCATGCGCAGACAGCAGGTTTGTCAGATGAAAATGGGCAGCTACGAGGAGCTGCGCGCCAAAGATTTTGGGTAGGAGGAACAAAGAGGCTACTGGGGCGTGGAGTAGCCGCGCCGTGCAGCCTCAGCTCCGGCTACTCCATGCCCCATTAGATGCTTTAGAAAATTTACATATTCTGTTAATAAAAGTTATCAAAAAAGTGCGTCCTACAGATCCACCTACCACCCGATCTATCTCAATAGGTAGATTTGTGGTGGTAGGTTCCCTTTAAGTGCAAATAAACAATACCAATCATAGATTTAAAAAATAAAACTTACCATATCTACACCTACAAAATACCCAAGACTTTCTTTCCCAGGTAACACATCGCAGAAAATAACAGTTCCAAATTCCATACTTTCGCCAATTTTTAGGGAGACTCTCGAGTTTATCTCCAAAGGAGGGATTTCTGTGGTGTTGGTATCTACTGGAGATGCATAGTCGCTTTCTAGTTCATCATCATCTTCCTCGCACAGTTCTAATTTGTCAAGAGCTACAAAGACACCGCATTCCTCATCGCAGCGGAATAACTGCTTTCCCTGGTAGGATCCTTCTGTGAATCCCTGACCACGGCCGTCTTCCTGATGTGTGACAAAAATAAAGCATCCAAAAGTTACCTACTGACTATTATAGTTACTATAGGCCTCCTGCAAAGTTCTGTTTTATATTGTTAGGACATTCCCCAATGACTATAGAAATATTATGCTCAAGGCATCTCTTGGAATTCCCCTTTAGCCCCTTCATGACTGCCATATGGATATATACATCCTATTTGCACCTGCCCCTTGCAGATAACATGTATATACAGGCCATTACAGTACAGGCAGTCCCCGGGTTACATACAAGATAGGGTCTGTAGGTTTGTTCTTAAGTTGAATTTGTATGCAAGTTGGAACTATATATTTTATCATTGTAATCCCAGCCAGAACTTTTTTGGTCTCTGTGACAATTGGATTTTAAAAATGTTGGGTTGTCATGAGAACCAGGATTAACAATAAAGCTTCATTACAGACACCTGTGATAACTGTTTCAGCTGTTTATTGTAGACTAGGACTAAAGTACAATAAATTACCAATATCCAGAGGTCCGTTTGTAACTAGGGGTTGTATGTAAGTCGAGTGTTCTTAAGTAGGGGACCGCCTGTATTTAAATTTAAACAGTCATATCTTCTGAACCATAGCACCAGGACATATGACCATTTGAAGTAATCCACCATCCAACCAGTCAGCGGGAGGCAGAAAACATAAGGAACTGCAGAAGATACACTAGGTACACGCACCCTCTGCCTTCTCTCTGAAACTGGAAATTGACACTGTACATATTTATAACATATTTTGGTAAAACTTTAAACAATTTAACAGCTTATTAATGAAATTGTAATGCGTAAAAATGACAAGGCATTTTTTTCACATTTTCCATTATTTGCTAATTATATGAAAAAAAATCTACCATTAATAAAATGATTCTATCAAGTTAGTCTCATGTCATGTAAAAAAACAAGGTAACTTTGTTATGATATGTGAAGCTGTTCCAAAGATATTGTCAATTAAGAGCAGAACTGCAAAAATTGACCCAGACATTCAGGCACCAATAACCCACTGACACAAAGAGGATAATGAAATCATGGCCTGGTGGAGTTGTTCGGTACAGTATGGTGGTGTACCAGGGCAGTATTATTTAGTCCTTATATTTATATAAATAGGGGTCAATCTAATCCAGATTCTAGCACAGGGAAGCGTGTCCTGCATTATCCAATATCACATGGCTAATATGGAACACAGTCCACTCTAAAATGTCAGAACCCAGTGCCGCCAATAACTACTCATCTCACGTTTTCCCGACTGACACAGAGTAACTGGCCATATTATAGGGCATTGTGCAGAAGGCAATGTAAGCTGTAAAATACAAGGCATTTCCAGAAGAAATAACAAAACATTCAAAAATTGGCAGAAAATACACTATGCTGTTGAAAATACAGGAAAATTTAATGCAAAAGTAACCTTACCAATAACTCCACCCCAAAGAAAATTCCAGTGAGAGATCTTTCTGGTAACAATGGTCCTCTATATCGCACAACGCCAGGGTAATGTCCATCTCCAGGCCTGAGGAAAACCCTTACTGCGGACCCAGTCTCAATCTGTAAGGCCCTGGAGAGCCTGGCTTTATTTCGGAATAGACTATATCGCTCCTCACAGTTTGTAATAGCCAGCAGCAATTCAGCCAACTTCTCCGTAATCTCAATCACATCTTTGTCATCCACAAAGACAAGTGTATGGGTCTGATCCAAGATCTTCAGGGCAATCTGTACTTTCTTGCTCTTGGATGGGATGCTCCTGCTGTGCGCCGACCGCTCCTGGACAAACTGTCCAATACTCCCCCGGGGAACCTTTATCTGTTTTTGGGTCTGCTTGTCAAGTAAACTGCACTCCTGGACCAGTAGGTAAAAAATCCGTTCTTCCCAATAGGAGGAGCTGCTTTTCTCTTGACCCCAGAGATTGGAACTCATTGTGACAAGGCAGGATTCAATGCAGGAGTTAAGACGTTTCTTGGCTTAGATGTTGTTATATGTCCAATACTGTAAATCCATGATCCAAGAGGATGAATGAGTAGCCAGTCTAGAAGGAACATTAACATAGTATATGAGCATTAGAAAGAATGTCTGGAAATGTTTTATTGTCAATTTAGTCATTGCTGTTCAATAAAGAGTCAGTTTGCAACACATAGGACTATAATATTACAATAAACCAGCATTTCACTCTAAAAAATAAAAAATATCACCTGTTAAGGGGCAGACCACTTTATTACTTGTCTGCAACCCTAAATGTAACTGAGCATTGTATGCTGCAATATAGGAGTAAGGTTGGGTGGGTAGCACTTTATATTACACTCAGGAGCATGGGAAAGTAAAATTGCAAACCCAAGGAACACTGGCATTTTAAAGGGGTTTTCTGCTTTTATGAAAGGGACAGGGTTACTTTAAAATCTGCAACTCCATTGTTAGCCATCGGTCTCCAGTGCTCATGTCATGGCCATTCTGCATGTGATTGTTGTGCCCATTCATTCGGATGTGACGTTGGAAACCAGGAACTGGAGCCTTCAGGGCCCCTTTGGAGAGGTATGTATTTTGCAGCTTTCACTGTGCCCCTCAAATGACATGTCTACTTTATTCTTTCGGTCGGTACGATCACGGGGATACTAAATTTGTATAGGTTTATAATGTTTTCATACATTTACATAAATTAAAACCACCTGTACAATTTTTTTTCTTTTGATTTTGCCATCTTCTGGCGCTAATAACTTTTTTATACTTTGTTTTACAGAGATGTGGGTGGTGTCATTTTTTTGTAACATTTGATAATATCTTCAATTATATCATTTTTAGGACTGTACAACCTTTTGATCACTTTTTATAGATTTTTTAAATATTTTTCAAAATGGCAAGAAAGTGCCATTTTCGACTTTGGCCGCTATATTCTGTTATGGGTTAAATGCAGTGAAATATTTTGAAAGATCGGGCATTTTCGGACGCGTTGATACCTAATGTGCTTATGATATTTACTGTTTATTTATATTTATATCAGTTCTAGGGACAGGGGGGTGATTTGAATTTTTAGGTTTTTTACTATATATTTTTTTATTTTTACTATTTTTCAGACTCCCTAGGGTACTTTAACCCTAGGTTGTCTGATCGATCCGATCATATACTGCCATACTACAGTATGGCAGTATATGGGGATTTTCCTCCTCATTCATCATAATGTGCTGATGGCACATTGTAATGAAGGGATTAAAACGAGACAGCCTCGGGTCTTCGGAAGACCTGAGGCTGTCATGGATCGCCACTCCTCGATGACGTCACGGGGAGCGACGATCCTAGGCAAGATGCCGGGGCCCATGCGCCACCATCTTTTTTTAAGCTGCCGGCAGTGATCGCTGGGATAACAATAGCAATATGCAGCAAAGACTTACCGGCTAGGGAGAGGGCTCAGCCCGTGAGCCCTCTCCATTCACCGGGACTGGCGGGCAGTCGTGAACCGGTTAATAACAGAGGCAAAAAGTAGCTACTTATAGTTTCTGTCTATCAGACTGACCCAATACATACTTAACGTATTTTTCAGACTATAAGGCGCACAAAAAAATCCTTTGATTTTCCCGGAAATCAAAGGAGTGCCCTATAGTCCAGTGCACCTTATATATGAACCGTACTTACAGACAACAGCTGCCTTGAACTGTGCACAGGTCTGCCACCTGCTGGTCATTCCTCCTTATAATCAGGTGCGCCTTATATATGAGCCCAGATGTTTTAGTAGGCATGTATTGATGGTGCGCCTCAAATCCGAAAAATACGGTATACTACACAAGTCACGGACATTGCTGGGTAATACTTCATTTCCTGGCACTGCAGAGAAATTGCACACATGCTAACAATAGTAGGGGAGCAACCAGCAACAGAATAGCATTATGCAACTGGTAAACCAGGAAATAATAGGGAACTGGTCTCCAAATTTCCCTGTTATCGTCAGTCATTCAAAGCTGTAGAGACTTTACCAACGTAATAGTCTATCTGCAAAATGGATCTAGGCTGAGCATTGATGCGCTGAAAGTTTAAACAATTTTTTGAGTTGCAATTTTGAAATATATCAATTTTTTTTAAGAAATATGTTCCTATGTCCTTTTCCCCCTGCCTTTCTTCCATATTTAAGCAGCGTCTGTAACTCAGCTCTGTATTGTGGACATGCTATGTGCAATTTCTAGATACATGAAGGTCCCTTGTTCATCTGTACAAAGAATTAAATGCAAGTACAAGTCCGCTTTAGACTGAAATGTGCTTATCAACCCAAAAACACAAGCAGAAGACCTTGAGAAGATGCTGGCTGAAGCTGGTAAGAGTGTCATTATACACAGTGCAACAAGTTCTGTATCTACATGGGCTGAAAGACCACTCTGCCAGGAAGAAGCAATCACGGTACTCCAAAAGAAACACAACAAGACAGATCAATGTTTGCAAATGCACACAGGAAAAATATCTTAATTTTTTGGAAACATGTTCTGTAGTCTGCCAAATCTATAATTGAGTGTTTGGCCAAAATGATCATTGTTATGTTTGGGGGAGAAACGGAGAATGTTGTGTGGTTGGGATTGGTGAACTTCGCAAAATAAATGCATCATAAGGAAAGAACATTTTGTGACAAACTCAAGCAACTCAAGACATCGGCGAGGAAGATACATCTCAGTGCTGGGGTCCTGGGTTCAGGTCCCATCCAGGTCAACATCTGAAAGGTGTGTTTATGTTCTCTCTGTGTTTGCGTAAATTTTCTCCGGTTTCCTCCAACACTCCAAAAACATACTGGCAGGTTAGATTAGCCCTATTGGGGAGACTTCGTAATCTGTGTGCGCTATATAAATAAAGAATTTGTATTATTATTACAGCTTGGGAGCAAATGGGCAAATAGACAATGACTGGAAGCTACTGCCATACTGTTAAAGTGTTTAGAGTGGCCATCACAAAGCTCTGAGCTCCATCCTATTGAAAATTTATAGGCAAAACTGAAAAGGTAGGTGCAAGCAAGGCGGCATACAAACATGGCTTAGTGGGCCCCAAATACCTACCAACTATTGTGAGAACCTTGTGGAAGGATATCCAAAAAGTTTGATCCAATCATACAGTATAAGGGAAATGGTACCAAATAATAATGAAATGAATGTAAATATTGACTTTGCAGAAAGTGACAAAATGCCTTAAAAATACTTTATCATTTTTCTGGCATTTGGCAAATATAAATAATTTTGGTAATCCTAATTGACCTAAAACGGAAAAGGTTTATTATGATTTCATGTCAGAAAGTGAGAAAGGCATGTATACCGGCATGTGTCTTTTTATATAGTGTATGTAAATTTCTGGTTTGAACCAATCCTCACCCCTTCATAGAAATCCAAGCGCTCAGCGTGACCAGGAGCCATAGATCCTTTATGGGGACTGTGATCTGGCCACAAATTGTGTGACCAGATTAAAGGGAACCTACCACCACGAATCTACCTATAAAGGTAGATCGGGTGGTAGGTGGATGTATGGGACGTGAGGATAGCCCTTTTTAGAGCTAATCCTCACGTCCCCGCTAGCGTAGTATAAACTTTATTGCCCTAATATGTTAATTTAATTAAGCGGCTACCGGGGCGTGGAGTAGCCGAGCACGAGGCTACACAGCGCGGCTACTCCACGCCCCAGTAGCTGCTTTCACCCGCCTACCCTGTGATCTTCGGCGCGCAGCTCCTGGCAGCTGCGCGCCCTCGTCCGAGAAGCCGGAGTTCTGCGCATGCGCAGTAACTCCGGTCAAGATGCGCGATCTCGGGAACGAGGCCGGAGTTACTGCGCATGCGCAGAACTCCGGCTTCTCGGACGAGGGCGCGCAGCTGCCAGGAGCTGCGCGCCGAAGATCACAGGGTAGGCGGGGGAAAGCAGCTACTGGGGCGTGGAGTAGCCGCGCTGTGTAGCCTCGTGCTCGGCTACTCCACGCCCCGGTAGCCGCTTAATTAAATTAACATATTAGGGCAATAAAGTTTATACTACGCTAGCGGGGACGTGAGGATTAGCTCTAAAAAGAGCTATCCTCACGTCCCATACATCCACCTACCACCCGATCTACCTTTATAGGTAGATTCGTGGTGGTAGGTTCCCTTTAAGGCCCTCATTGCAGTTGTGTGCATGAATCTATGAGTGTATACAGTATGTGTATTGAGGCGTGTATAAATATCCACATACGAGTCTATAAATGTAACTGTATGAGGGTCTATATGTGCATACAAATTAGAAAAAATAACAGACGTTAGAAGCCTTTCAGCATTACAGGTGATCACTATGAGATGGGGGCTTCAGATTTCTGCTATGGGGCTATTTACGAAAATAACATCCAGATCGCAACATTTTCACCATTTCATAACACATAAAAAGCGAACAAAAGGTCACACAGTCCCCAAAACGGGATCAATAAAAAAAACATCAGCTCTTCCCAAAGAAAAGAAAAGGATACCTTAGACATCGCCTTGCACTGATGCACGAAAAAGTATCAGAATATTGAAACAAAGAAATATTTTTTTTTCAACAAAAGATTTTTCTTTCTTTTAAAAGGAGACATTCCATGATGGTAGATGATTATGACTCATCTCCCCGCCCTGTCCCCCTTGCGGTAGTCTGATTTCAGTATAGACAGAAACGACTACATTAGGAAGTAAAAAAGTTATGTAACAAATTCAAATGAGCTTCTAATTTTTTCACTGCTCTCATCTTACCTCTCGCTTCATCCCACCTGCATTAGTGCAGAGAGCAAATGTCCCCTCTCTCTGCAAGAGCAAAGCAGTGAATAAAGACAAACAAGATAGGAGGTGCTCTGCAGAGCACCTCAGGCTCATTTAAATATTTTAAAAACTTTTTTTTTCTTATGCGCCCGTTCATGTCTATAATGAAATCAGATTACTGCAAAGGGGGACAGGACGGGGAGATGAATAATAATTATCCACTATCAGGAAATCTGAAGGTATATTTCCTTTAAAACGGACCTGTCACCAGATTTTTTCCCCCCTGACTAACAATGCCTGCCGATAAAGGGTTACAAGTCCTCCCCGTATCTCCTAAACTTAGCAGCCAGTGGGGCACTGTACCTTAATTACAGACGGTTTTCTGATATGCAAATGAGCTTTTCTGACACATGTCTGGTATCTCTGAGGCCCGTTCCACACTTGCGAGTGTGATGCGATGAACTCGCATCACACTCGCAACGCAAGCTGCCGGGAACGCACGGCCCGAAAACTGCACCGCGGGAGTAAACTCAGCATGTCAGTTCACTCCCGCGGTGCAGCGTTCGGGCCGTGCGTTCCCGGCAGCTTGCGTTGCGAGTATGATGCGAGTTCATCGCATCACACTCGCAAGTGTGGAACGGGCCTGACTCTTCTCTCTCTCATTCTGCCACTGAACCACACCCCATTATTTTGACTGTCAGCTCTTTGTCTCTTCAAACCATTGTTCTGCCAACTTGTACTTAGGGACTGTCTGCTAATATTCAACTACAGACATATAAAGCTCTATTTACTTATAGGAAATACTGGGGCAGATTTACTTCCCCGGTCCATTCGCGATCCAGCGGCGCGTTCTCAGTCGAGGATTCGGGTCTTCCGGCGATTCACTAAGGTAGTGCGCCCGATGTCCACCAGGTGTCGCTGCTGCGCTGAAGTCCGTCGGAGTTCACCGTCCTATCTTGGGTGCAGGTAAGTGCGTGTTAAGCGACACTTTTTTTTAAAAAAATTCCGCAGTTTTTCCAAATCCGTCGGGTTTTCCGACGGCCACGCCCCCGATTTCCGTCAAGTGCAGGCCGGCGCCGATGCGCCACAATCCGATCGCGTGCTCCAAAAACCCACGAAATTCGGCGCAAAACGGTAATTTTCCGGAAACCTGATGAGACATAGCGATTCGGGCCCTTAGTAAATGACCCCCATTGTGTCAATTTTTTTACACAGTACCTTGTATTACATTCATGTCATGTGACAAGAGTGACATAATTGCAGGTCCTTTAGCCTTCTAACAATAGCAAACTGTACACCATGGGGCACATTTACTTACCTGTCCACTGGAGTTCACCAAAAGTGTGTTGCTTAACAATAATGCCCTGTGCCGTGAATCACTAAGATTGTGTGCCCAATATCCTGCATGTGTCGCTTTCCCGCTCAGGTCCAACAGAGTTCACCATCTTTTAAGTGGTGTATGTAAGTGCATTAGCTTGCGACACAATTTGAGAGTTAAATCCTGCGCTCAGTCCAAATCAGTCAGATCTTCCGACGGCACATCCCCTTATTTGTGTCGGATGGAAGCCAGCGCAGCCGCAACAAAAATGGATCGCATGCGGCACAGTCCCAGCACAGACACCTTTAAAATACCTGTCCAAGCCGTGAAAAAGGTGAAAAGTCCGACAAAAGTGAGCATGATCAAATAAAATCACAGCAGCTAGTGATGGGTCGTTAATGAACAAGATGGCACAAAAAGCGCACAATGTCCCCTTTAACCCAATAAAATCAGGTTAAAAGTGGTGTGGGGTGACTGACTGGCATGCGGCTTCCTATTATATATTAAATAGGGAGACATTCAGGAGCCAGCTCTTCTTAGTGAGTGGAGCTTAATGAGCCAGCTCACTAAGAAGAGCCGTAATTCCCATCACGCCCCCCCCCCCCCCCCCCCCCTCCTGCCAGGTAATATAAGATAAAAGGTTATTTAACTGGATGTAAGGGAAACCATTTTTAGCTAAAAGAAGAGGATCCATTAGTTAATAGGACTCTATTAGAACCTGTCTGTATGTGAATATGTGGAGACAGGTTCCCTTTAAATGTATTAAAACATAATAAAACCCTAAATTAATTAGGTATCTCATAAAAATGGTTCCACTAGGAAATACAATTTGTAATGCAGAAAACAAGCCACAATATGTCTCTGTAAAAACACAAAATAGGGACACTATCACCAGCTTTTACCCCACCAAACTACCAGCCCTCACAGGTAGGTTATAAAATGGAGGTGATTTTTTTTTATACATAAAGAGGGGGTTCTAGAAAACATACACTCACCGGCCACTTTATTAGGTACACCTGTCCAACTGCTCGTTAACACTTAATTTCTAATCAGCCAATCACATGGCGGCAACTCAGTGCATTTAGGCATGTAGACATGGTCAATACAATCTCCTGCAGTTCAAACCGAGCATCAGTATGGGGAAGAAAGGTGATTTGAGTGCCTTTGAACGTGGCATGGTTGTTGGTGCCAGAAGGGCTGGTCTGAGTATTTCAGAAACTGCTGATCTACTGGGATTTTCACGCACAACCATCTCTAGGGTTTACAGAGAATGGTCCGAAAAAGAAAAAACATCCAGTGAGCGGCAGTTCTGTGGGCGGAAATGCCTTGTTGATGCCAGAGGAGAATGGGCAGACTGGTTCGAGCTGATAGAAAGGCAACAGTGACTCAAATCGCCACCTGTTACAACCAAGGTAGGCAGAAGAGCATTTCTGAACGCACAGTATGTCGAACTTTGAGGCAGATGGGCTACAGCAGCAGAAGACCACACCGGGTGCCACTCCTTTCAGCTAAGTACAGGAAACTGAGGCTACAATTTGCACAAGCTCATCGAAATTGGACAGTAGAAGATTGGAAAAACGTTGCCTGGTCTGAGTCTCGATTTCTGCTGCAACATTCGGATGGTAGGGTCAGAATTTGGCGTCAACAACATGAAAGCATGGATCCATCCTGCCTTGTATCAACGGTTCAGGCTGGTGGTGGTGGTGTCATGGTGTGGGGAATATTTTCTTGGCACTCTTTGGGCCCCTTGGTACCAATTGAGCATCGTTGCAATGCCACAGCCTATCTGAGTATTGTTACTGACCATGTCCATCCCTTTATGACCACAATGTACCCAACATCTGATGGCTACTTTCAGCAGGATAATGCGCCATGTCATAAAGCTGGAATCATCTCAGACTGGTTTCTTGAACATGACAATGAGTTCACTGTACTCAAATGGCCTCCACAGTCACCAGATCTCAATCCAATAGAGCATCTTTGGGATGAGGTGGAACGGGAGATTCGCATCATGGATGTGCAGCCAACAAATCTGCGGCAACTGTGTGATTCCATCATGTCAATATGGACCAAAATCTCTGAGGAATGCTTCCAGCACCTTGTTGAATCTATGCCACGAAGAATTGAGGCAGTTCTGAAGGCAAAAGGGGGTCCAACCCGTTACTAGCATGGTGTACCTAATAAAGTGGCCAGTGAGTGTATATCATACCCTACCGGTTGGTGCGGGTATTGTTGTGGTGTAAAGGCTGTGTAAAGGTGTCCCTTTAAATGCAATGATCTGTTACAAGTTCACAGTGAAAACTTCTTTATTACTGCATGTCCCATTGTATCTGTGAGGCTGCAGTTGCCCTCCCTCCTCAGTGTAAATGATGCGTTATTTTCTCAGCTATAATTAAATTAAAAGGGTATTAACTGAATTTAAGCCATCAAGAAGAAATATATGGAAAAATGAATGCTGAAATTGAATACCAGTGTAGCATCAGACCTTATTAGTGCTCTCTGCTTGGTCTCCAGGCTCAGAACGGTCCATGATGCAGATGGAAAGGAATTTCAGTGTAAATCAAGATTTCCTTGCAATCCAGCATTAAACCTGTACGATCCGTACACATCCTATTGGCACTTCTATTCAATGACAGTGTTGGGGGCAATGCAGGTCATGACAACAGCTAAAAAGTAAATGACACAAGCCTTATCTCCTCTACAGCTGAAATGATGCCACATAAAGTGGTTTGCAGAGATCAGAATACTGATAGCTGATGATGAGAAGCAGCAGTCTCTACATTGTTCACATGTCTTTCTTCTCAATAGCGGAAGTCCAGGGTAAGACAGCTTTGTCCTATTCAAAAAATATAGCAGCATGGGACCCCCAACCATTTAATGGGGGCCATCAATATTCTGATCCTTGGAAACCCCTTGAAGAGCAGTACAGAATGGTAATGGTATTTCTGGAAACATTTCCATACATCAGGGCTATATAATGTTTGTGATGCCTAAATCGGTAATGTCATTCAATGTCTTTTGCTCAATTTATGGAAAATTAGGTTTTCTGAATGAAAAAATATCAAAAGTACCAGCCACCAGGTGTCTTCCTGTAACTTGCAGGCCAGTTCTGTTGTGAACCAAAATCCCCGTCTTTAACACCAAGGCCAGATTATAGGAAACAATTGGTTTATAAAGCTCTGTCCTAATTGTCCTGTCTGCAATCCAACTATGTGCCCTGTTGTCAAAAACATGGTTTATGTCATCTTTCCTTCCTGCCACAATCCACCTGTTGCACCGGTGCTTGGAGGAATGTATTCTCCCAGCTCTGTGTGTTGGAGGACAGGGGTGGTGATGGTGATATTGGAAGCAGGACTGCAAAAAGTAGAAGGACTGTCGAAAAAAAATAACTTGTACATCTAGTACATGGGATGGAAGCAGCACAACAAGTCTGAGAGGGAGAATAAAACCAATCTACAAGAAAAGGTGACAGGAACACAGAGGGGATTCCCAGTTTTATTTGTGTAACCTCAAAATGCTGCAGCTTCTGAACTTCCTACATATTGTGCTTCAGGTCCACATAACTTTCAAGATCTCGACTTGCTGTCAGTGAATGAAAACAGTCCTAAACCAGAGTGAGAAAAACTACTCCTGTTAAAGCTTAAACAATCCACTGTGAACTAAACTCAGGAGTCACGACAAATCTCTCCTCTCCTGAAGATCTGCTACAATGCATCAGTGCAGTACAAGTGTGATAAAAATTTTATTACCACTCACAGAGGATTGACCTGCATTAGTGTACTTCCAATGTCCACAGGACGTATATTATATATATATATATATATATATATATATATATATATATATATATATATATATATATACATACATATATATATATATATATATATATATACACACACATATATATATATATATATATATACACACATACATATATATATATATATATATATACACACATACATACACAAATATACCAGAACTTCCTTTGATCAGCAGACAACACTTTCTGTTGGTAAAGAACTGGAACACAAAGTAGAAGAGATTGTCGGAGAACTTATGGTTCTATGCATATGAGGATTTATAGATATGAAAGTGAAAGCCATTAGGTACATGAGACATGTATACAATATGTTAGACATTGTTCAGGGGAGTTGTATAAGGAAGCACAAGCTGATCTGTGTATAAGGACATCACAGACTCTGTGGTTACAGGTGGGGTATCTGTACTGATCATACCTGGAGGTATCATGTGACCCCCTCATCCATCTGCCCCTGTACTCACCCTGCGCCTGGCAGCACTTCTCCTCAGTAATGGCTGGGGGAGGACAGCAGGCTGCATTACATGAGACAGCAGCACATCACGATGAACAGCTGATGGCTCCGGAGTGGCACAGCCCGGGGATGGGCTCAGGGCTCCGGAAGGAGACGCACTCCGAGCTCCGGTGATCACAGTACAGCTGCCCGGTGCAGATCGCTGCGGATCGACGTTAGATGCCAGCCAAGTCCTAGGAAGCCGAAGGACCTTCGATGATGTCATGATCATATGATTGGTCACATGATCATGTGGGCGGAGTGATGGCAGGGGTGTGTCACAGTACTTGTTTACAGAGCTACAACCATATAAGCACAGAGGGCTGTTCTCTGCGGAGTGTGGACATAGCAGAGCTGTCTGTGTCATCACTATTCTATGTAGTAATGCGGTGTATGCATCGCGCAATGATGTCACTGAATGTGTGTATTGTGTACTATGTGGTGAGCAAAGCTGTGTATATTAACCCCTTAAAGGAAACCTGTCACCGGGGATCTCATTTCCACTAAAGACAGGTTGCAAAAGCCAATTACAGCTGCAGTGCAAATCCGCCTCTCTGCTTTCTCTAAGAATTTGCTTTACAATATAATTGTGTGTTATCAGTGGCGTAACTACTGCCGTAGCGGCTGCTGCTGGGCCCATGAGGTTCAGCGGCCCGTGGGTGCACGGTCCCTGCAGAGCTTTGCCACGGCCCATGGTAAGTGGTCCGGGGATGCACTGCCGGATCGTGCTCCCGGCTACTGCCCACCTCTCTCCTGGATCGCCCACCCATCAGCTACCTCCCTGACCCACCCGCTAATCCCTCTACAGGGAGGCACAGTAGAAGCCCGCTCAACCGCCCCAACCACCCCCTGCTGGCGCACAGTCTTTATAAATATGGTGCGCTCTGCACTGCTCTGGGTTTGGGCATCATTTTTTTTTTTTTTCTGGTGCACCTTGTTCATGCTGGGCCAATTTATCTGAGAAAACATTAATCCAAAAGTTATGTTATCACTGTATTGGGAGGATCTTATACACACAATAGCTTATGGGTTTCACCTAATACTAATGACTTTGGAAAAACGTGAGTTCAAATAAGAAAGCCAGCCCCCACATTTTATCCAACATTATATGCTGTCAGCACTATAACAAAGGAAAGTGACTATTTTCTCACAAAAAAAGATAGTTATTATCAAAGCTATAATTATTATCTCACGGTCAGCATGTGCATTTAATACACCACCCACCCATGTATCCAAAGGCATGGTTAAAATAGCATAGAGCATTTGTATGGATGGTACAGAAACGGTGCATTCTGACATTAAAAAAATCACACATTATAGCAAATTAGAACAAAATAAAACATTGCAATTTCTTAATAACTGCCTATCATACTGGACACATATCCGTAATGAGTGTACGTTCAATATCACATTTTAGCAGAATCCCTGCTTCTTACATTGGAAAGTCAACTGGAAAAATGTGGTAGTTTCTAAATTGTTGGAAATGATGTACAGGAAAAGTAAAGAATGTGGTGATATAGTAATTTTTTTAAAGGTATATAAAAAAAAACCGCGTCTAGCCATAATAGCCACAAACTACAGGATCGAGACCCATTTGACTGCCACTCACGAAGAAAGCGCTCACAAGCGACTGAAAAGATAGCTCTCACAACAAGAAACCTGCAACGAAACTATTCTTTGCCGCAAACTCCATCGCCAAGGGATGGACGCATCCCGCTGTCTGTAACAAACACTTACCGTGACTTAACGTGAAAGGAGCCATCAGCCTGCGAGGAGAGGAGACGGGACGGCCAAACGGAGAAACCTTGTCATCTGGCGCAGGACTCGCGCCAAGGCAGGCATCTTGAACGCCATTGCGCAACACACGTGGCGGTGGAGAAGACAGAGCAAACATAACTTACAAAACCTTTTGTTGTCCTCCGACACGGAGAAATTTTGGTATAATACAAGAATAAGCCAGAACCGACAAACCGTGAGTGCCTGACTTTATAATTAGAGATGAGCGAACATGCTCGTCCGAGCTTGATGCTCGTTCGAGCATTAGCGTACTCGAAACTGCTCGTTGCTCGGACGAATACTTCGCCCGCTCGAGAAAATGGCAGCTCCCGCCGTTTTGCTTTTTGGCGGCCAGAAACAGAGCCAATCACAAGCCAGGAGACTCTGCACTCCACCCAGCATGACGTGGTACCCTTACACGTCGATAGCAGTGGTTGGCTGGCCAGATCAGGTGACCCTGGGATAGACTAGCCGCTGCCCGCGCTGCTCGGATCATTCTGTGTCTGGATGCCGCTAGGGAGAGAGCTGCTGCTGGTCAGGGTTAGCGTGAGGCCTCTTGCACACTAGCGTTGCGTTTCACGTCAGGGTGCAATGCGTGAAAAACTGACGTTTTGGCTGCGTTTTTGTTCCATTTTTCCTTGGAGTAATTTGCGTTTTTTTTGCGTTTTCGGTGCATTTTTGACGCGCGATTCAATGGGAGACTCGAGCATATTTCAAAGGGACCATGGTTTGGGATTAAAATGTGTTATTTAATTGAAAAATAATGTCTTCTGATAATTTGCAAACATCGGCGATCTATTCTTCACTGTTCCGCGCGTATATTATCTCCCGACAATTTAGCAGATGTGAAGAACAGTGAAGAATAGAATAAAAACATTGTACACAGTGAACACAGGATCATTTAAGATAAAAACACAGTGCAGAACACAGTGCAGAATAGATTACAGATGTTCGGCACATCTGCTTACTTGTCGGGAGATACGCGCGGAACGGCGCGAACAAAATAGCATGTGAAGAACAATATATATGTGTGTGAAGAACACATTGCAGATGTTTAAATACATCTGCAATGTGTTCTTCACACATATATATTGTTCTTCACATGCTATTTTGTTCGCGCCGTTCCGCGCGTATCTCCCGACAAGTAAGCAGATGTGCCGAACATCTGTAATCTATTCTTCACTGTGTTCTGCACTGTGTTTTTATCTTAAATGATCCTGTGGTCACTGTGTTCAATGTTTTTATTCTATTCTTCACTGTTCTTCATTGTGTTTTTTTAATTAAATGCTCGATCGCGAGCAGGGGAAATAATGTTATTCTGGTCACCTAGCAACCCTTACGTTTAAAAGGCATTGCACTCGCATTGCACTTGCAATGATTGCGAGTGCAATGCGTTCTTGATGCATCTCCATAGACTTGAATGGGGCGTGAAAAACGCGCGTGACCCGCAAAAATAGAGCATGCTGCGATTTTGACGCGCGTGCAAACGAACGCAAGCACGCGCGTTAAAAACCACGCTAATGGAGAAAGACTCATTGAATACAATGGGACAGAGTGCAATGCGAGTTCTGAGCGTCAAATGCACGCGCAGAACTCGCGTGTGAAAAACGCCAGTGGAGAAGGGGCCTTAGTGTGCAGGTAGATTACTGTTAGGCAGGAGTGATTCTCCAAGAACCCAACAGCCCTTCTTAGGGCTACAATAACGTTATACTTTTTTTTTTTTTGTTTGCTTGTGGCTGGGCTTGCTGGCACTAGTAGTGCAGCTAGTACCATATTGTGAGGAATTTGCAGGGGGACTTGCTACCGTTGTGTTTAGCTCTTAGTGATACACATATCCACCTCAAACACCAAAGTGGGAAAATTTATTAGGGGTTTGATTTCAATTAGGCACAGTCTGGCAGTTTCTTTTTATTTTACGTTTATTTTTTCATAACTCAGCGTCATCTCATCAGTGTGCTTTCATACTTGGCTAGAAAATAGCCAAAGGAGAATCCAAACGGCTTACTTACGCCTACAATAGCGTTATATATATTTTATTTCTGGTTGATCTGCTGGTGGCTGTCCTTGCTGCAGTGCATATACTAGCCAATTGTGAGGAATTTGGAGTGAGACTTGCGACCGCTGTGTTTAGCGCTTAGTGACGCACATATCCATCGCAAACACCGAAGTGGGATAATTTATTAGGGGTTGGATTTCAATTAGGCACAGTCTGGCAGTTTCTTTTTATTTTACGTTTATTTTTTCATAACTCAGCGTCATCTCATCAGTGTGCTTTCATACTTGGTTAGAAAATAGCCAAAGGAGAATCCAAACGGCTTACTTACGCCTACAATAGCGTTATATATATTTTATTTCTGGTTGATCTGCTGGTGGCTGTCCTTGCTGCAGTGCATATACTAGCCAATTGTGAGGAATTTGGAGTGAGACTTGCGACCGCTGTGTTTAGCGCTTAGTGACGCACATATCCATCGCAAACACCGAAGTGGGATAATTTATTAGGGGTTGGATTTCAATTAGGCACAGTCTGGCAGTTTCTTTTTATTTTACGTTTATTTTTTCATAACTCAGCGTCATCTCATCAGTGTGCTTTCATACTTGGTTAGAAAATAGCCAAAGGAGAATCCAAACGGCTTACTTACGCCTACAATAGCGTTATATATATTTTATTTCTGGTTGATCTGCTGGTGGCTGTCCTTGCTGCAGTGCATATACTAGCCAATTGTGAGGAATTTGGAGTGAGACTTGCGACCGCTGTGTTTAGCGCTTAGTGACGCACATATCCATCGCAAAGACCGAAGTGGGAAAATTTATTAGGGGTTGGATTTCAATTAGGCACAGTCTGCCATTTCCTTTTTATTTTACGTTTATTTTTTCATAACTCAGCGTCATCTCATCAGTGTGCTTTCATACTTGGCTAGAAAATAGCCAAAGGAGAATCCAAACGGCTTACTTACGCCTACAATAGCGTTATATATATTTTATTTCTGGTTGATCTGCTGGTGGCTGTCCTTGCTGCAGTGCATATACTAGCCAATTGTGAGGAATTTGGAGTGAGACTTGCGACCGCTGTGTTTAGCGCTTAGTGACGCACATATCCATCGCAAAGACCGAAGTGGGATAATTTATTAGGGGTTGGATTTCAATTAGGCACAGTCTGCCATTTCCTTTTTATTTTACGTTTATTTTTTCATAACTCAGCGTCATCTCATCTGGCATAGCAGTGTGCTTTCATACTTGGCTAGAAAATAGCCATAGCAATAGGATTGCATTGTTTGGTTTTAAAAACTAAAAAACACAAAAAAAAACTAAAAAACACAAAAAAACACAAAAAAAAGTTAAAAAAAAAATTAAAGTTATATAACTTTCATTTTCAAAATGTTTAACCCGAGGGCTAGGGGTAGAGGACGAGGACGAGGGCGGGGACGTGGGCGTCCATCTACTGCAGGGGTCAGAGGCCGTGGTCCTGGGTGGGGTGAGACACCACCTGCTGATGAGGGAGCAGGGGAACGCCGCAGAGCTACACTCCCTAGGTTCATCATGTCTCAAGTTACTGGGACTCGTGGTAGAGCACTGTTGAGGCCAGAACAGTGCGAACAGGTGATGTCGTGGATTGCTGACAATGCTTCGAGCAATTTGTCCACCAGTCAGTCTTCCACGCAGTCCACCCATGTCACCGAAATCGCCACTCCTCCAGCTCCTGCACCTCAGCCTCCTCCCCCCCAGTCTGCCCCCTCCCAGGAAAATTTGGCATTTGAACCGGCATACTCTGAGGAACTGTTTTCTGGACCCTTCCCACAGTCACAAACCACTTGTCCGGTTGCTGCTGAGCAATTTTCCGATGCCCAGGTTTTCCACCAGTCGCAGTCTGTGGGTGATGATGACCTTCTTGACGTAGTGGCAGAAGTGTGTAAAGAGGTGTCCGACGATGAGGAGACACGGTTGTCAGACAGTGGTGAAGTTGTTGTCAGGGCAGGAAGTCCGAGGGGGGAGCAGACTGAGGGATCGGAGGATGATGAGGTGACAGACCCAAGCTGGGTTGAGAGGCCGGGTGAACACAGTGCTTCTGAGACGGAGGAGAGTCCTATAGCAGAACAGGTTGGAAGAGGCAGTGGTGGGGCCAGACAGAGAGGCAGGGCCAGAGCAGGTGCATCAGCGCCTAATGTGTCACGTAGTGAAGCTCCCGTGGCGAGGGCTCCCGCGGCGAGGGCTAGATTTTCAGAAGTCTGGAGGTTCTTTAAGGAAACACCGGATGACCGACGGACTGTGGTGTGCAACCTTTGCCAAACCAGGATCAGCAGGGGTTCCACCACTACTAGCTTAACTACCACCAGTATGCGCAGGCATATGAATGCTAAACACCCGAATCAGTGGCACCAAGCCCGTTCACCTCCGGCCGTGCACACCACTGCTCCTTCCCCTGTGTCAGCTGATAGTCAGCCCCCTGCCCAGGACCCTGGCACAAAAACCCCATCGTCGCCTCCACGATCCTCCACAGCATCCATCAGCGTTCAGCTCTCCATACCCCAGACGCTGGAGCGGAAAAGAAAAGTGCAACCCACCCGCACGCCCAAGCCCTTAATGTCCACATCTCCAGATTGCTTAGCCTGGAGATGCTGCCCTATAGGCTAGTAGAGACCGAGGCCTTTCGCAACCTCATGGCGGCGGCCGCCCCTCGGTATTCGGTCCCCAGCCGCCACTACTTTTCCCGATGTGCCGTCCCAGCCCTGCACCAGCACGTGTCAGACAACATCATCCGTGCCCTGACCAACGCCGTTTCTGACAAGGTCCACCTGACCACGGACACGTGGACGAGTGCTGCCGGGCAGGGCCACTATATATCGCTGACGGCACATTGGGTTAACTTGGTGGAGGCTGGGAGCGAGTCTGACCCTGCGGCTGGTCATATACTGCCGACGCCGAGGATTGCGGGGCCTACCTCGGTCCAGGTGTTTCAGGCCTACTATGCCTCCTCCTCCTCCCACCCCTCCTCCACCTCCTCCTCCGAACTACCATCCGTGGGCACGGCGCCATCAGTCGGTAGCTCTAGGCACAGCAGCAGTGCCGTCGCTAAGCGACAGCAGGCGGTGCTCAAACTGCTGAGCCTAGGCGATAAAAGGCACACCGCCCAAGAGCTATTACAGGGCATCACGGCGCAGACTGATCTGTGGCTGGCACCGCTGAACCTAAAGCCAGGCATGGTTGTGTGTGACAACGGCCGTAACCTGGTGGCGGCTCTGCAACTCAGCAGACTGACACATGTGCCATGCCTGGCCCATGTGTTAAATCTGATAGTTCAGCGTTTCCTCAAGACATACCCCAATCTGTCTGATTTGCTCACGAAGGTGCGCCGCATCTGTGCGCATTTCAGGAAGTCCAGCACAGATGCTGCCACTCTCAGGGCAGCGCAGCGCCGCCTCCAACTGCCCGCTCACCGACTGTTGTGCGACGTGCCCACGAGGTGGAATTCAACACTGACCATGTTATCCAGAGTTTACCAGCAGCGCCGAGCGATTGTAGACTGCCAGATGTCAACTTCCACCAGAACTGGTAGTCAGGTCAGTCAGCTTCCTCAAGTCTACAATGAGGAGTGGACGTGGATGTCTGATATCTGTCAGGTGCTGAGTAACTTTGAGGAGTCAACACAGATGGTCAGTGGCGATGCCGCCATCATCAGCCTCACCATCCCGCTGCTTGGCCTGATGAAAACCTCTCTGATCAGCATGAAGTCGGAAGCTTTGCGCTCGTCACAAGAGACGGGGGAAGAAGATTCCCTTGTTGATAGCCAAAGCACCCTCAGGTCTGTTTCTCAGCGCATATCGGAGGAGGTGGAGGAGGATGAGGAGGAAGAGGAGGAGAATGTTGGCGAGACACAAGAGGGGAGCATTGCTCAGACCTTCACTGTTCAGCGTGTATGGGCAGAAGAAGAGGAGTTGGAGGAGGAGGAAATGGACAGTCAGGCCAGTGAGGGGAGTGAATTCTTGCGCGTTGGGACTCTGGCGCATATGGCAGATTTCATGCTAGGCTGCCTATCCCGTGACCCTCGCGTTCAAAGAATTTATTCCAGCACCGATTACTGGGTATTCACTCTCCTGGACCCATGGTACAAGCAAAATCTTTCCACTCTCATCCCTGGAGAGGAAAGGAGTGTAAGAATGCATGAATACCAGCAGGCCCTGGTGCACAAGCTGAAACAGTATTTCCCTTCTGGCAGCGCTAGCGGCAGAGTGCGTAGTTCTGCGGGACAAGTAGCGAGGGAGAGTAGGCGAGCAGGCAGCTTGTCCAGCACTGGCAAGGGTACGCTTTACAAGGCTTTTGCCAGCTTTATGTCACCCCAGCAAGACACTGTCACCTGTCCCCAGTCTCGGCAGAGTAGGGCTGATCTTTACAGAAAGATGGTGAGGCAGTACGTAGCTGACCATACCATCGTCCTAAATGATCACACAGCTCCCTAAAACTACTGGGTTTCAAAGCTGGACATGTGGCGCGAACTGGCGCTGTACGCCTTGGAGGTTCTTGCCTGCCCTGCCGCTAGCGTGTTGTCCGAGCGGGTTTTCAGTGCAGCTGGTGGCATCATCACCGATAAGCGTACACGCCTGTCGACTGACAGCGCTGACAGGCTGACGCTTATCAAGATGAATAAAGCCTGGATTTCTCCGCATTTCCATTCTCCACCAGGTGAAAGAAGCTGAACCTGAATAATGTATGCACTCCTCCTCCTCATTGTCCTCCTTCTCCTCCTCTTTGTACACTAAAGCAGAGGAAACTGGCTATTTTTTTGCCAGGGCCAACTGGCTCTGGCTATAGTACTCTATGTATTTAATTTTTCTGGAGGGCCAACTACCCTGTCCTCTGTTTTAAACAATTTTTGGGAGTGCCACATACAGGCACTCAATCTATGTAATTTTTCTGGAGGACCAGCTACCTGCTCCTCTGGTTTGAAAACTTTTTTGGACTGCCACATACAGGCACTCAATTTATTTAATCTTTTTGGAGGACCAGCTACCTGCTCCTCTGGTTTGAAAACTTTTTTGGACTGCCACATACAGGCACTCAATCTATGTAATTTTTCTGGAGGACCAGCTACCTGCTCCTCTGGTTTGAAAACTTTTTTGGACTATCACATACAGGCACTATCCAAATTAAATTGTCTCCATAGCAGCCTCCACATGTCGTCTTTTTAGCTGCCTTCACACGTTGTCTCCATTGCTACCTCCACACGTCATCGCCATAGCTGCCTCCAAAAGTAGTCCATATAGCTGCCTCCATACATGGTCCCCTTATCAAACGAGTTGTGTCAGGCAGAATTTTGGATTATTTTCATGGCTTCCATGTTAACTTTGTCGCCACCCTGCTGTGTAATCCACAAAATATACTGGCAAACTTTTATCATTTACCAATATTATTTCAGCGCTTCTTGCGCATCTGTTTACATTCCCCTCACCCGCCAGAACCCAAACTTATAAGAACGCTACTACACTTGATCTTATACAAAAGGTTCTTAGAAGTGCTGTTTGGGGAGTAGCCTAGAGACAGGGGCTTGGATTGGCGAAAGCTCGCCTGGCAGCGGAGCGCCAGCTCCATCCCAAGATCCAACTAACATAGTTTTAACTGCAGCACCTTTAATCTACTACTAGTTCACTGCCTCCATACATGGTCCCCTTATCAAACGAGCTGTGTCAGGCAGAATTTTGGGTTGTTTTCATGGCTTCCTCATCAAACTTGTTAACTTTGTCGCCACCCTGCTGTGTAATCCACAAAATATACTGGCAAACTTTTATCATTTACCGATATTATTTGTGCGCTTCTTGCTCACCTCCTTTGGTTCCTCTCTGCCACCCATTGGTTTTAAGCCTGAGTCCATTTGGGGTATGTTGCCAAGACACTCTCTAGCCTGCCGCTGCTGCCGCTGCCTCTGCATAGTCCCCTATAGTGTCAGGGTCAATTATTGGATGTTTTAGATGCTATCTAGCCTCATTCGGTCACTCTGTCATTGCCATGCTGTTGCCCATAGTTTTGGCATAATGGTGCGATTAAGCAGCCTCAGAGGCATCCATGCATGCTGCCCCTGCTGTTTCCTGTCCATTTCCGTGGTGTTTCCATCCTTTTCTGAGGTTCCCAGGTGCTTGGCCAAGCTTTCCTGTGCAGATCCTTGGTCCCCTTGAAAAATGCTCGAGTCTCCCATTGACTTCAATGGGGCTCGTTATTCGAGACGAGCACTCGAGCATCGGGAAAAGTTCGTCTCGAATAACGAGTACCCGAGCATTTTAGTGCTCGCTCATCTCTATTTATAATGTTATCTGCTATTTTTATGGGCCGATCCTATTTTTAGCTACATATACTGCAGGTATAGGGCCCTATATCCTGTCAGTTTTAAAGAATACCTCCTGGATACCTACCTTTTTTCATATGACATACTTTTATGACAGAAAATCCTTCTTTTTATAATACATATATTTGACGTATCATTAGATCAAAAAAATTTTATTTTATTTTTAGCTAGCTGTTGTTTTGTTATAAAGACCAATTTTTCTTTACAGACGTCTGTAGGTCTAACTTTTATATATATATATATATATATATATATATATATATATATATAATAAGAAAAAATGGCAGCACTCCGAGATTCAATGTGGTCAAAAACGTTTTTGAGTACGTTTTTGACCACATTGAATCTCGGAGTGCTGCCATTTTTTCTTATTTTATACGTTGGATGAACTGTGATCCAGGTTCTGGGAACGTGCACCTCAGTTATATTTTTTCTATTTTTGAGTGCTGCTATATTCTTTTTTACTATATATATATATATGTATCTATTTGTATGTCATTGGATTATATAAATTAAAATTAACATATTAAGAAATCTGGAACCGATTCTTATTAGTGCCCACCTATATATCAATTTTTACGAAATAATTCCTTTTTTTCCCTTTTCGGTGTTTAAGGGTCAAGGGTAGCACATAAGTACGGGTTAAGGGTAGCACATAAGCACATAAGTACGGTTATAAAAGTCAGATAAGTGCCACTAAGTATTTTATATTAAATAGTGACAGTAGGAATAAGAATTTATCCCACAGGAAAAAAAGCCCTAATATGGCTCTTCAAATGAAACTTTAAGAAGTAATAGCTTTTGGAAGGAGGGGAGGAAAATGGAAATGCAAAAATGGAAAAGGGCTGCGTCATTATGGGGTTGGTAGTTTCTGAGCTTTTTCAAATCTTGACAGACAGAAAAATGATTACCCATATTCAATAGGCCTTCCATTTCAGTATTGTGCCTATCTGTCGCTGTGTGTCTAGTCCTACATTACTTCTGGTCCCTGGCAAACCAGCAGTGGTATCATGTTCATGTTTCATGTCACTGCTTAGCTGTCCAGAGGCCTCAGTAGCTACGCCCCATTCAAGCATCGAAAAAAGGACCCATTCCTTTAATATTTAAGGAAAAACTAAGATAGCATAACAAAGCAGAAATGCTTTCAGAAAACATTTTCCAGACCCTTCCATCAACTTTAGTATTCCAACAAAGCTTTTGCTTAAATTACCCTGTAGTATTGTAGATTAGAGATGAGCGAGTATACTCATCTGAGCTTGATGCTCGTTCGAGTATTATCGTACTCGAAACGGCTCGTTGCTCGGACGAGTATCTCACCTGCTCGAGATCGAGCATTTACTTAAGGAAACACAGTGAAGAACAGTAAAGAATACATTTAAGTGAAGAACATCTGCAATGTGTTCTTCAGTGTTCTTTCAGTGAAAAATGCTCGAGTCTCCCATTGACTTCAATGGAGTTCGTTATTTGATACGAGCACTCGAGCATCGGGAAAAGTTCGAATCGAGTAACGAGCACTCGAGCATTTTAGTGATCGCTCATCTATTGTAGATGTATAACAGAAAAAGGAGAAGTGAAGAAACACTGATTTCAGCCCCAGACCATACAATTGCCAGAGAAGACCAATTGAGATTAAACGAAGTCAACAATCATGCAGATGAACATCCAATTTCTGCATTAGTTATACATTATTGTAATGCATTATTGATTAGGTAACATAACAGCAAATCAATGCAAAGTATTACTGAAAATGTCAGCTAACATGATTAGGGGTTTTCAGCAGCAACACTAGACAGTGCAGGGAAATATTACAAAAAAAATCTATAGGACAAGGCTTCAACATTTTCTACTCACCCGTATGTTTTATTAATATACGTACTAACACAATGATCTTACCCAGAATAGAAAAAGGTATAAAAATCTAGTCAGTCTACACCAGCAAGTCACTGAAAAATTCTGTGAGCCACTGAGCAATACTGCAAAGGAAGGTCATGATGGATCGAAACATTGGAAACATGAGAAACAGGGAACAGCCGCCCATTTAAACCTTCTTTCCTCCTTGACAGGATCATAAAATAATATATAGCCTATATGGAATAATTTTTCTTGACATGTGGAAAGATATTTTCTTCAATTAATGCAAAATAAATATAAATTTAACAGTTCATGAGCTAAACCTAGAAATATGCAGGGCACTTTATAAGCTTTCCTGACTCACGGTCCATTTCCCATTTTTCTACAAAAGGTAAACATGTGCCAATGACAATTGAAAAAGACTGGCTTGGATTCAAACACGAGAAGGAATAGGACCTGCTCTGCTTATGCTTCTCAGGCAGAAGATACAATAATTAAAGAATCTATATCTAACTACATTTGTTTGAATATTGTTTAAATCCAATACAATTTGTCAGCAGCCTTAAAAATAAACATTTAGTGTAACTTAGGAATTTGTATGACATGTCTGAACTGGTGATGTCACTCTATAAACAATTTCTGAACAAAGTCTGGAATTACATCTCTGAGAGAAGCGTATTACTATATTTGGGATTATGGACTGACTTCAAATGACTCTGCATGATGTTACCAGTCAATACATTAGCCCACATTTATCAGATACAGTGCAGTCTGTACTATGTGCAGTTTGCCTGTGGAGTGTGCAGGGTGCACCATATTCATGAATTGTGGAACTCATGCTTCATGAATCTGGTGCCCCCTGCACTGTTTTTTTGGATTTAACCTTTAACATAGGGCATGTGACACAATTCTGTATGACACTGCATGATAAATGTGAATGTTTGGTACTTTATTGGAGCCATAAAATTCACATAACAGACATAAAAGTCTCATAACAGACGCGCTTCGAGCTAACCGCTCTTAGTCTATGACGTGGGCCCCCAAACTACGGCTCGCGGGCCATATGCGGCCCGCGGACCGTTTCTATTCGGCCCCCGTCGCTTTGCACGCCAGGGCCAGGTCCCTGCGGCCTTCAGCAGTCGGGCAGGAGCCTCCGTCCGTCCGATCAGGAAGCTCCTGCCCGTCACTGTATAGTGCTCGATGCGGCTGGAAATGGCCGCTCGAGCACTATTACTGGAGCGATGTGGCCAGAAGACAACCCCGGCACACATCACACCATGAACTAGGATGCGGCAAGAAGATAGAAGACGCACGGCGGGAGACTGAGTAGGTGGGGGCAGCATAGGAAATAATTTATGGTGGGAGGCAGCATATGAAATAATTAATGGTGGGGGGAAGCATAGGAAATAATTAATGGTGGAGGGGCAGCATAGGAAATAATTAATTATGAGGGCCAGTATAGTAATTAATGGGGGGAGGGCAGCATATTCAATAATTAATGGAGAGGGGTCCCAGTATATTCAATAATTAATGGAGAGGGGTCCCAGTATATTCAATAATTAATTGAGGGGGGGGCCCAGTGTATTACGGATGTGGTCACATGTACCGCTATTTATTTTTAAACTTTAGTCCGGCCCTCCAATGGTCTGAGAGGGACAGGCCCTCTATGTATAAAGTTTAGGGACCCCTGGTCTATGACTATGACTAAGAGCGGTTAGCTCGAAACGCGTCACTCTGTTATGTGACTTATATGTGGATTTTATGGCTCCAATAAAGTACTAATCATTCGCAAGAGACAAAGTGCTGGAGGATTCCTTTTCCGTGTTTCTATGTGACCGCCTCTCCAGTGAGACTGCCGTGCACACGTTTCTTGGCTAACAGCTGATATCGAGCTGGCATTGGAGTTACTCTGTTAATGCTGCACGATAAATGTGGCACACGGTCAAACTGTGCACAGGAACACCCCTTTATGTGCATTTTGTGTTGCGTCAGGTATAGTGCAGCCGTGACACAAATGCGTGACGTGTGTCTTGGACACTTCTTAAATACACGTGCAAGCAGTTTACACTTAAAAGGATTCTAAGGGATCTAAAGAGAAATCTAGGCCTATAGCAGACTATGGCCCACATTTATCAAAAATAGTGAAAACTGAGCTGTGTGCAGTTTGTGTTGCACGTTCTTCATAAATCTGCAGCCCCCTGCACTGCTCTCACATTTTTTGGGTGCACCTTTAACATAATGTATCACATGTTCCGATAATCTCTAACTTGTTTATAGTACTGCCTGAATGTAGTACAGTGCTGAAGATGTATGGTGCAGGGATTCTGTGAACTCATGAGCTGTTTCTTCTATGAATTTTACAGCCAATCTCAGGATCAACATACGAGACGGGAAACTAATCAAATCAGATAAAGTGTACAAAAACAGTTTTCATAACAGTTAATATAAAAAAATAAAAACTTTTCAAAACGTTTGTCATTACTAAATGGCCCGCAATGATCAAAAACTATGTGTAAGTTGCTTGTGAAGTATACAGGGTGCGCCAGATTCATGAATTATGGTGCACATTCTTCATGAATCTGGCACCTCCTGCACTGCTCTGAAAATGTGCACTATATTTTTTATTTTGTGCACTTTGTTCACGCTGCAGAATTTTGGTGCACGGTCCGACTATGCACTAACACACCACCTTTAGGTGCACATTTTTTCTGTCTTGTTGGACAGAAAACTGGTGCAAACACTAAATGTTGGCCAATGTTTTGTTATGGTGAAAATAAAGTACTACTACTGGCAAAGTAATTAAAACGGTATCCTGCAAACAATCTGTTATAAAGCTATTTCTATTTTTGTAAAAAACATAAATAATGGTTGTTATAACAGACAACAGAATAGAATAAAGATTTTTATTTTAAACAAAGTAGGAAAAAAGTATGTAAATTTAGTAGTGTAACTGTAGCAATGTACTAAATGAAGTAAACATCATACACAATTTAATGGATACCATAAAAACTATAGCTTAATATATATAGAATAAATATAAAACATAAAATAAAAATTATCCCTAATAGTATAAGGCATTGGAATGCAGGGTTGTCTTTTAGCCCAAGCTTGACCATGTCTCTAAAGAAAGCAGCTCCTAGCCCTATCTGCGATGCAGCAGTGTTACCCTGCTAGCGTTATCGGAACCGGTATCGGTCAGGCGTATTCATGATGGAGCAGGGCTAGGGGCGGTGACTGCAGTGCGGCCTATGGAGTGGGCGGGGCGGTCTAGGGAAGAGGCAGCGCCTCGAACCACGCCCTCATGAATATGCCGGACTGCTTTGAGCGTGGTCCGGGTTCCTATTGTACTTCGCAGCAGCGGTTTTTAGCGTTATCGGAGGGTGGCGATAATGCTAGCAGGGTAACACTGCTGCATCGGAGATAGTGCTAGGAGCTGCTTACTTTAGCAAGAAGCTCCTTGTGCTTTTGCTATGGTTGACAGGTCCTCTAAAGATTTAACATGTTAGACATTTAAATAAGAACATAATAAAATTTGTATAATGTATTTCTGTGCTTTTATACAAAGTTTAATAGAAACATTTACAGCTGACTGCACTTTATTGTTATCGAACAAAATATTCTCTACAAGTTCCCTAGCAAATTCTAGTGTAAGAAGATTACTTTGGTGATCAAGACTAGGGTCTGAAACTCACTCTCAAGTAACTGTGGAGGTACAATCACTACAGATGCGTGTGTCCCATGAATGATTCATAGTCTATTTTCTTTTCTTCTTGATCTCCCGTTTCACTGACTAATGAAATATAAATGGCAATGCTTGTGTCCAGATCTAAATATGACATGAGAGGCTTCATCTCTGCTCAGGCCAGAACAGCACAACAAAATCATCATCTGCAAAGTCAAAAACTGCTGAGAAATATTATCTCGCAGAATGCTGGCCGGCCTTTCAGACACATAATGGTGGAAGTTATAACTGGAGGCTTTCTAGGTTTTGAAGTTGTCTGTCCTCTCTGTCATAAATGCCATTCCAGTTACTGAATGGCTTGGTAATAGCTATTACAGTTACTAATAAACATCACATATGATTTGTCACCAAGGTTTCTGAGTTTCCTGAAAGGTAAATCTATTACATCATGTAGACATTCAAGTCCTTCCAGTATACCTGAACAGTTGCTAGGCTGGACTCTATGGAAGCTGGAGGATAGTATGGTTTTGTTTATCACTAAGCATTCCCAAAATGAATTCAGGTAATAGAGAAAATGGAACAAAAACATATGATTTATCTACAGGAGAGTACAAAGTTTCTTCAAGTTACACAGTGAAATTAGATATTATGGGTCACAGTTAGAGATGAGCGAACATACTCGTCCGAGCTTGATGCTCGTTCGAGCATTAGCGTACTCGAAACTGCTCGTTGCTCGGACGAATACTTCGCCCGCTCGAGAAAATGGCAGCTCCCGCCGTTTTGCTTTTTGGCGGCCAGAAACAGAGCCAATCACAAGCCAGGAGACTCTGCACTCCACCCAGCATGACGTGGTACCCTTACACGTCGATAGCAGTGGTTGGCTGGCCAGATCAGGTGACCCTGGGATAGACTAGCCGCTGCCCGCGCTGCTCGGATCATTCTGTGTCTGGATGCCGCTAGGGAGAGAGATGCTGCTGGTCAGGGACAGCGTTAGGGTGCTAGTAGATTACTGTTAGGCGGGAGTGATTCAACAAGAACCCAACAGCCCTTCTTAGGGCTACAATAACGTTATACTTTTTTTTTTTTTGTTTGCTTGTGGCTGGGCTTGCTGGCACTAGTAGTGCAGCTAGTACCATATTGTGAGGAATTTGCAGGGGGACTTGCTACCGTTGTGTTTAGCTCTTAGTGACACACATATCCACCTCAAACACCAAAGTGGGAAAATTTATTAGGGGTTGGATTTCAATTAGGCACAGTCTGCCATTTCCTTTTTATTTTCCTTTTATTTTTTCATAACTCAGCGTCATCTCATCAGTGTGCTTTCATACTTGGCTAGAAAATAGCCAAAGGAGAATCCAAACGGCTTACTTACGCCTACAATAGCGTTATATATATTTTATTTCTGGTTGATCTGCTGGTGGCTGTCCTTGCTGCAGTGCATATACTAGCCAATTGTGAGGAATTTGGAGTGAGACTTGCGACCGCTGTGTTTAGCGCTTAGTGACGCACATATCCATCGCAAAGACCGAAGTGGGAAAATTTATTAGGGGTTGGATTTCAATTAGGCACAGTCTGCCATTTCCTTTTTATTTTCCTTTTATTTTTTCATAACTCAGCGTCATCTCATCAGTGTGCTTTCATACTTGGCTAGAAAATAGCCATAGCAATAGGATAGCATTGTTTAGTTTTAAAAACTAAAAAACACAAAAAAAAACTAAAAAACACAAAAAAACACAAAAAAAAGTAAAAAAAAAATTAAAGTTATATAACTTTCATTTTCAAAATGTTTAACCCGAGGGCTAGGGGTAGAGGACGAGGACGAGGGCGGGGACGTGGGCGTCCATCTACTGCAGGGGTCAGAGGCCGTGGTCCTGGGTGGGGTGAGACACCACCTGCTGATGAGGGAGCAGGGGAACGCCGCAGAGCTACACTCCCTAGGTTCATGTCTGAAGTTACTGGGACTCGTGGTAGAGCACTGTTGAGGCCAGAACAGTGCGAACAGGTGATGTCGTGGATTGCCGACAATGCTTCGAGCAATTTGTCCACCAGTCAGTCTTCCACGCAGTCCACCCATGTCACCGAAATCGGCACTCCTCCAGCTCCTGCACCTCAGCCTCCTCCCCCCCAGCCTGCCCTTTCCCAGGAAAATTTGGCATTTGAACCGGCATACTCTGAGGAACTGTTTTCTGGACCCTTCCCACAGTCACAAACCACTTGTCCGGTTGCTGCTGAGCAATTTTCCGATGCCCAGGTTTTCCACCAGTCGCAGTCTGTGGGTGATGATGACCTTCTTGACGTAGTGGAAGAAGTGTGTAAAGAGGTGTCCGACGATGAGGAGACACGGTTGTCAGACAGTGGTGAAGTTGTTGTCAGGGCAGGAAGTCCGAGGGGGGAGCAGACTGAGGGATCGGAGGATGATGAGGTGACAGACCCAAGCTGGGTTGTGAGGCCGGGTGAACACAGTGCTTCTGAGACGGAGGAGAGTCCTATAGCAGAACAGGTTGGAAGAGGCAGTGGTGGGGCCAGACGGAGAGGCAGGGCCAGAGCAGGTGCATCAGCGCCAAATGTGTCACGTAGTGAAGCTCCCGTGGCGAGGGCTCCCGCGGCGAAGGCTAGATTTTCAGAAGTCTGGAGGTTCTTTAAGGAAACACCGGATGACCGACGGACTGTGGTGTGCAACCTTTGCCAAACCAGGATCAGCAGGGGTTCCACCACTACTAGCTTAACTACCACCAGTATGCGCAGGCATATGAATGCTAAACACCCGAATCAGTGGCACCAAGCCCGTTCACCTCCGGCCGTGCACACCACTGCTCCTTCCCCTGTGTCAGCTGATAGTCAGCCCCCTGCCCAGGACCCTGGCACAAAAACCCCATCGTCGCCTCCACGATCCTCCACAGCATCCACCAGCGTTCAGCTCTCCATACCCCAGACGCTGGAGCAGAAAAGAAAATATAGTGCAACCCACCCGCACGCCCAAGCCCTTAATGTCCACATCTCCAGATTGCTTAGCCTGGAGATGCTGCCCTATAGGCTAGTAGAGACCGAGGCCTTTCGCAACCTCATGGCGGCGGCCGCCCCTCGGTATTCGGTCCCCAGCCGCCACTACTTTTCCCGATGTGCCGTCCCAGCCCTGCACCAGCACGTGTCAGACAACATCATCCGTGCCCTGACCAAAGCCGTTTCTGACAAGGTCCACCTGACCACGGACACGTGGACGAGTGCTGCCGGGCAGGGCCACTATATATCGCTGACGGCACATTGGGTTAACTTGGTGGAGGCTGGGACCGAGTCTGACCCTGGGGCTGGTCATATACTGCCGACGCCGAGGATTGCGGGGCCAACCTCGGTCCAGGTCTCAAAGGCCTACTATGCCTCCTCCTCCTCCCACCCCTCCTCCACCTCCTCCTCCGAACTACCATCCGTGGGCATGGCGCCATCAGTCGCTAGCTCTAGGCACAGCAGCAGTGCCGTCGCTAAGCGACAGCAGGCGGTGCTCAAACTGCTGAGCCTAGGCGATAAAAGGCACACCGCCCAAGAACTATTACAGGGCATCACGGCGCAAACTGATCTGTGGCTGGCACCGCTGAACCTGAAGCCAGGCATGGTTGTGTGTGACAACGGCCGTAACCTGGTGGCGGCTCTGCAACTCGGCAGACTGACACATGTGCCATGCCTGGCCCATGTGTTAAATCTGATAGTTCAGCGTTTCCTCAAGACATACCCCAATCTGTCAGATTTGCTCACGAAGGTGCGCCGCATCTGTGCGCATTTCAGGAAGTCCAGCACAGATGCTGCCACTCTCAGGGCAGCGCAGCGCCGCCTCCAACTGCCCGCTCACCGACTGTTGTGCGACGTGCCCACGAGGTGGAATTCAACATTAACCATGTTATCCAGAGTTTACCAGCAGCGCCGAGCCATTGTAGACTGCCAGATGTCAACTTCCACCAGAACTGGTAGTCAGGTCAGTCAGCTTCCTCAAGTCTACAATGAGGAGTGGACGTGGATGTCTGATATCTGTCAGGTGCTGAGTAACTTTGAGGAGTCAACACAGATGGTCAGTGGCGATGCCGCCATCATCAGCCTCACCATCCCGCTGCTTGGCCTGTTGAAAAACTCTCTGATCAGCATGAAGTCGGAAGCTTTGCGCTCGTCACAAGAGACGGGGGAAGAAGATTCCCTTGTTGATAGCCAAAGCACCCTCAGGTCTGTTTCTCAGCGCATATCGGAGGAGGTGGAGGAGGATGAGGAGGAAGAGGAGGAGAATGTTGGCGAGACACAAGAGGGGAGCATTGCTCAGACCTTCACTGTTCAGCGTGTATGGGCAGAAGAAGAGGAGTTGGAGGAGTTGGAGGAGGAGGAAATGGGCAGTCAGGCCAGTGAGGGGAGTGAATTCTTGCGCGTTGGGACTCTGGCGCATATGGCAGATTTCATGCTAGGCTGCCTATCCCGTGACCCTCGCGTTCAAAGAATTTATTCCAGCTCCGATTACTGGGTATTCACTCTCCTGGACCCACGGTACAAGCAAAATCTTTCCACTCTCATCCCTGGAGAGGAAAGGAGTGTGAGAATGCATGAATACCAGCAGGCCCTGGTGCACAAGCTGAAACAGTATTTCCCTTCTGACAGCGCTAGCGGCAGAGTGCGTAGTTCTGCGGGACAAGTAGCAAGGGAGAGTAGGTGAGCAGGCAGCTTGTCCAGCACTGGCAAGGGTACACTTTACAAGGCTTTTGCCAGCTTTATGTCACCCCAGCAAGACACTGTCACCTGTCCCCAGTCTCGGCAGAGTAGGGCTGATCTTTACAGAAAGATGGTGAGGGATTACGTAGCTGACCATACCATCGTCCTAAATGATCACACAGCTCCCTACAACTACTGGGTTTCAAAGCTGGACATGTGGCACGAACTGGCGCTGTACGCCTTGGAGGTTCTTGCCTGCCCTGCCGCTAGCGTCTTGTCCGAGCGGGTTTTCAGTGCAGCTGGTGGCATCATCACCGATAAGCGTACACGCCTGTCGACTGACAGCGCTGACAGGCTGACGCTTATTAAGATGAATAAAGCCTGGATTTCTCATAATTTCCAATCTCCACCAGGTGAAGGAAGCTCAACCTGAATAATTTATGCACTCCTCCTCCTCCTCCTCCTCATTTTCCTCCTTCTCCTCCTCTTTGTACACTAAAGCAGAGGAAACTGGCTATTTTTTGACAGGGCCCACTGGCTCTAGCTATAGTACTTTATGCATTTAATTTTTCTGGAGGGCCACCTACCCGGTCCTCTGTTTTAAACAATTTTTGGGAGTGCCACATACAGGCACTCAATCTATTCAAATTTTCTGGAGGGCCACCTACCTGCTCCTCTGGTTTGAAAACTTTTTTGGACTGCCACATACAGGCACTCAATCTATTCCATTTTTCTGGAGGGCCACCTACCTGCTCCTCTGGTTTGAAAACTTTTTTGGACTGCCACATACAGGCACTCAATCTATTCCATTTTTCTGGAGGGCCACCTACCTGCTCCTCTGGTTTGAAAACTTTTTTGGACTGCCACATACAGGCACTCAATCTATTCCATTTTTCTGGAGGGCCACCTACCTGCTCCTCTGGTTTGAAAACTTTTTTGGACTGCCACATACAGGCACTATCCAAATTAAATTGTCTCCATAGCAGCCTCCACACGTTGTCTCCATTGCTATCTCCAAAAGTCGTCCATATAGCTGCCTCCATACATCGTCCCCTTATCAAACGAGGTGTGTCAGGCAGAAATTTGGGTTGTTTTCATGGATTCCACATCAAAGTTGTTAACTTTGTCGCCACCCTGCTGTGTTATCCACAAAATATACTGGCAAACTTTTATGATTAACCGATATTATTTCAGCGCTTCTTGCGCATCTGTTTACATTCCCCTCACCCGCCATATCCCAAACTTATAAGAACGCTACTACACTTAACTTGGTGCAGGCTGGGACCGAGTCTGACCCTGGGGCTGGTCATATACTGCCGACGCCGAGGATTGCGGGGCCTACCTCGGTCCAGGTCTCAAAGGCCTACTATACCTCCTCCTCCTCCCACCCCTCCTCCACCTCCTCCTCTGAATTACCATCCGTGGCCATGGCGCCATCAGTCGGTAGCTCTAGGCACAGCAGCAGTGCCGTCGCTAAGCGACAGCAGGCGGTGCTCAAACTGCTGAGCCTAGGCGATAAAAGGCACACCGCCCAAGAGCTATTACAGGGCATTCCACATCAAACTTGTTAACTTTGTCGCCACCCTGCTGTGTAATCCACAAAATATACTGGCAAACTTTTATCATTTACCGATATTATTTCAGCGCTTCTTGCGCATCTGTTTACATTCCCCTCACCCGCCATATCCCAAACTTATAAGAACGCTACTACACTTGATCTTATACAAAAGGTTCTTAGAAGTGCTGTTTGGGGAGTAGCCTAGAGACAGGGGCTTGGATTGGCGAAAGCTCGCCTGGCTGCGGAGCGCCAGCTCCATCCCAAGATCCAACTAACATAGTTTTAACTGCAGCACCTTTAATCTACTACTAGTTCACTGCCTCCATAATAATAATAATAATAATCTTTATTTATATAGCGCCATCATATTCCGTAGCACTTTACAAATCATAGGAAACAAATACAAATGTAATGTAACAGAGCACAACATTTGTATGGAACAACAGGAGTGAGGTCCCTGCTCGCCAGAGCTTACGGTTTATGAAGATGATGGGGTAACACGAGGTAAAAGAATATTTAATGGTCAAGCCATTCTTCTTAGGGAATAGAACAAAATATAATAAATGGAATTGCTGTCGCTTGAACCACTCAGCCGTCATCTTATATACCAGGTCCAGGGTGAATGGGACTGCAGAGAAGTCTGGTGCCTGTTGGTTGCTGGATAACAGATGGGAGGACGACACAGGACGGGTTAGTAGAAGAGTTAAAACTTCATGCAGTTAATGAGTGTTATAGGCTTGCCTAAAGAAATGGGTTTTAAGAGCACGTTTGAAACTTTGGAGGTTAGGTATTAGTCTGATAGTCCGGGGCAGAGCATTCCATAGAATTGGTGCAGCTCTAGAGAAGTCTTGGAGACGCGAGTGGGAGGTCCGCACTAGGGTAGAGGTTAATCTAAGATCACTGGCGGATCTAAGAGCACGGGTTGGGCGATAGACTGAGATAAGAGAGGAGAGGTAGGGGGGTGCAGCATTATACAGAGCTTTATGGATGAGGGTTATTATTTTAAACTGTATTCGAAAGGAGACTGGCAGCCAGTGCAGCGACTGGCATGAACTGTAAGCATACATGGTCCCCTTATCAAACGAGCTGTGTCAGGCAGAATTTTGGGTTGTTTTCATGGCTTCCACAACAAACTTGTTAACTTTGTCGCCACCCTGCTGTGTAATCCACAAAAAATACTGGCAAACTTTTATCATTTACCGATATTATTTCAGCGCTTCTTGCGCATCTGTTTACATTCCCCTCACCCGCCATATCCTAAACTTATAAGAACGCTACTACACTTGATCTTATACAAAAGGTTCTTAGAAGTGCTGTTTGGGGAGTAGCCTAGAGACAGGGGCTTGGATTGGCGAAAGCTCGCCTGGCAGCGGAGCGCCAGCTCCATGCCAAGATCCAACTAACATAGTTTTAACTGCAGCACCTTTAATCTACTACTAGTTCACTAACTCCATACATGGTCCCCTTATCAAACGAGCTGTGTCAGGCAGAATTTTGGGTTGTTTTCATGGCTTCCATGTTAACTTTGTCGCCACCCTGCTGTGTAATCCACAAAATATACTGGCAAACTTTTATCATGTACCGATATTATTTGAGCGCTTCTTGCTCACCTCCTTTGGTTCCTCTCTGCCACCCATTGGTTTGAAGCCTGAGTCCATTTAGGGTATGTCGCCATGCCACTCTCTAGCCTGCTGCCGCTGCCTCTGCATGCCGTCCCCTATAGTGTCAGGGTCAATTATTGGATGTTTTAGATGCTATCTAGCTTCATTCTGTCACTCTGTCATGGCCATGCTGTTGCCCATAATTTTGGCATTATGGTGCGATTATGCAGCCTCAGAGGCATCCATGCATGCTGCCCCTGCTGTTTCCTGTCCATTTCCGTGGTGTTTCCATCCTTTTCTGAGGTTCCCAGGTGTTTGGCCAAGCTTCCCTGTGCAGAGCCTTGGTCCCCTTGAAAAATGCTCGAGTCTCCCATTGACTTCAATGGGGCTCGTTATTCGAGACGAGCACTCGAGCATCGGGAAAAGTTCGTCTCGAATAACGAGTACCCGAGCATTTTAGTGCTCGCTCATCTCTAGTCACAGTACCTGAAAACCATGTGCAGCATACTTAGACACTGATTATTTGCAGCATATGTGATTGGTCAGTTCGGGAAATCATAATAATAATCCAAAATAATGATAATATTAGAGGGGAAAAGAATCGTGCTGGGATGTCCCCTCCGTGTTTCCCCCATGTCACATAGTCTAAGTACATAGTCACAAGTCTGGCTTGAAGCTGCTAAACAAAACTCAGAGATGGGAGCCATCATGCCAGTAAGTGTACAGCATGTTACTACTCAGCACATTGATATACTTCTAATGGTTAGATTTCAAAGCATTTGTTGCTGTGTTCTATATGGAGAGAGAAATATTTGGTACAGTTGGGCTGTTCAGATCCCTGTAGAAGAAATGCATATTGAGTTAATAAAAGAAAGAACAATCATAGGACCACCAAGAATCAGAACACTGGCAATTATAAGACTTACATGGCACATATTCAATTTACAGCAAGGCAAAACAAAGGGCACATTATTTTGTTTCCAAATATACCAGTGTATGTGGGTGTTTATGCCATGCATAGAACAGAGTACAGAACAGTTCAAGTATTATCTCTCACTATTGTCTGTGACATTCAGAATCAAGTCAACCTGAGCTTATTTATATTTAGATATATGTATGAAGTGTACATCACATTGAAAAAAACTTTGCACTCTGAAACATCCATCAGTTATTTATTGTCTTCTTCAGGGGCGTTGCTAGGGTCATAAAAGATTCGGGGCACGGGCCCCAATTCACATGTGCTTGGGCTAATAACAACAGTACCTGTACATATACAGCTACAGAAACCACAAGTGAGATTGCTACCTATTTCCTCTGGCGCCTCAAAGTGTCAACCACCTAATAGCCCCTCAATTAGAGTTGAATACTATAAATGCAAATTCCCCTTGAATATCCCTTCAATATGACCCTCACTAATTAGGGTGACACCCACCTATTAATGCTTAAAACCTGTAATGACCCACACTAATTGTGCCACAATGCCACCACGCCAGTAATACCCTCACAATAATTATGCTATAAGGCCAGTAATGCTCCCATCCTAGTAATGCTCCACACTAGTAATGTCACCAACCAGGTAACAACCCCACACAAGTTATGGCCCCATGCCAGTCACATACCTCTCTTCATTAAAGGAGAAGGTGCGTTGATATGATTATACCACGTCTCCTGCACCTGGCCACTGTACTGAGCTGCAGGAATCAGGAGATGCGATGCAGTGATGTCACCCAGTTTCCTGTGCACTCTAGTGGGGTACGGAGCGGATGGCAGAAGGCAACTCTTTATTTTTATTTTAATATTTTAAGTACTGACTACTCCTACCTACGGGGGTCTGAAATAAAAGTTAAAAGAAAAAGTTTTTAAAAAATCCTTTTTCCATATAACACAAATAAAAATAAAATCATGAACATGACAGGTATCACTGTGTTTTAAAAAAACCTGATCTATCAAAATATAAAAATAATTATCCCACAATATGAATGCTGGGACAGAAAAGAAGAATAAATTTCCAAATTGGCACTTCTTCACCATTTTCCCACCCATGAAAATGTGAATGTCATAGGTGGTAAGACGTAACAAAACTATATAAATGTAATATCTCTGTGATTGTACTAAGTCAATGAATGAAAGGGAGATGTCATCTGGACCGTACAGTGTAAACAAACCTTTTTTTCCTGTATTGTTTTTCCAGTTCCCAGTACGACATAGAATATAAATGATTTCAGTAGAGTATAATGTGTCCAACAGATAACAAGCCCTCATAGAGTTATGTATACAGAAAAATCTAAAAAAATATGTAGTAAAGGACAAAAATGCTAAATCCTGTAAAAACCTGGTCCTGAAAGAAAGGCTGCATTCACAGTTATGCGGCTGGATATTCGTCCCTATAGACAGCTATGGTAACCCGGCAGTGGTACTGTACATGGGAAAAAGATAGAACATCCTCTATCTCTCCCCATGCATATGGCTGGGGTGCTCCATTTCCTATGGAGAGCTGCTCACCCCTTCTACTCTCCAGTGCGCCATTGTATACGAGCATACGTGAATGTGAATGCAGCCTAACTTCAATGTCTGTTGTGATTATCTGAGGCATCAGAACAATAGAAGTAATGATATTGTGAGCACAGCATCAATTCAAGTGCAATGTTCAGTGCATATTTGAATTTATTACTGATTTTTGTCAGTTCACAGATGAATAATAGTTATGATTTTTCTTGACTGAGAAAATCATGAAACTTAATGGTCAGTGTAAAAGTGTACAATATACACAGGTAAACATCCAACTCAAATATACATATAAACACACCTTAGCACTTTTCATAGCATGTGTTTATCCATGTACATTGCAAAAGATTCTATTCATACTTCACACAACACATTTGCATGGTAAGCCTGTAACTTCAGAGGAATCAGTAAGCAGGACATGGAGACTCACACTTGCTGTATGTATCCTCCCCAGTCTCTCTGTCCCGACGATCTGATAATGAATCACAGCAAGTGCCGGCTAGTGATTAGCTGATGCTGTGGTGGGGGCTGGATAGCACATGGAGCAGTGGTGGGGGATGGGGGTATACAGATATAGAAGGAGCTGGAGTTAATAGCAGAACAGTGCAGCACAGAGGCTACACACAGCTGCTAAGTGAAAGCGTCTTCCACTGAAAGCAGTAAGCTGCTGCCGCTGGCTTTCACATGCTGCTAAGATGCACAAATGCACTCCTTGACCCTGTTATTAGCCTAGTCCCTAATGCTGGCCCTGACTACTCACCTCTGTCTGTGTCCAGAGAGTACAAATAAAGTTGAGAATGTAGAAATGTGCCAGACAGCAGAAGTGCCCTATTGATCCACAGACATCCGGGGCACAGGACAAAAGATCCGGGGCATGGGCCCCGTATCTTTTGACCTAGCGACGCCCCTGGTCTTCTTTAAACTGGTGGGTTAGGACCTTCAGTAGCTACTTCGACGCACTAAAGGTTATAGACTAACATTCTATATTATAAAACTAAATGTCCCACTGGACCCAGGAGTGATGTATCTGAGGGGGGGAAGGACGAGGGAAGGTACTGGAAGTGTAGTGGTAAATGTTGTTATTGCTGTGGACCCACTGCCCAGCTAACTGCACCCAAAGCACTTCAGCCTTTGACAAAGAAAGAGCGGCTGCGTGGCATGTGTGGGAATAGCCCTGTTAAACTGGGACATTAAAAGAAATCCCCTCCCTGGTGCAGATTCACAGTGTTGCAGATGTACACGTCTCCTTCTCTTTCTTGCTCCCTCAGCTCCCCCCCCCCCCCCTCCCACAGAGGAAGTTTCAGCACAAAGTGTGGTGGGGGGGGTAGTGTACCTATTCAGTGTAAAAGCCTATGAAGCTACAGCATAAATGGCCTAACACATATAACAAGATTACCACAGTCACCGTGCCTGGATGTATGAGTAAGTGCCTTTGGTTAATCATGCCTAATTTTGAAGGTAGATTTGCGATAAATTGTGATGACTGATTCCCATCAAATGGCATCTCTCATCTGGCTGGTCATCTATATAATAAACATACCATTCTTGAGAATCTGCACCCATGAGCATGAGTTTTGGTTCACCTTCACTTGTTTCCCTGCCCAGGATATTCCTTCAAAGCTTTATTGTCAGTATCCTGCTCTCCCTCTGGCCACGCCCATAGGGCACCAAATAATTTTCAAATAAATAAATATGATATATTCAACTTCATATATTGTAACAGGTTGGCGTGGCACAGCTGCATGACAATTAAGAAAATATATTTATATTGCATAAGTCTCAGTTTCTGCAAAAAATTAAATTATTGACTCTGCTTTGAGAATTTCCATTGTATATCAATACATAATTGGGCTTATTTACTAAGGGTCGCAGACCGCACTTTCGCCGGCAGGCTGGCTGTATACTACATTGGGGCTGGCTGGCTGTATACATGGGGGCTGGCTGACTGCATACATGGGGGCTGGCTGGCTGTAAACTACATGGGGGCTGGCTGTATACTGTGGGAACTGGTTGGTGGTATACTGGGTGGGCTGGCTGTATACAGGGGGGGCTGGCTGGCTGTATGCTACATGGGGGCTGGCTGTATACATGGGGGCTGGCTGGCTGTATACATGGGGGGTGGCTGGCTGTATACAGTGGGAACTGGTTGGCTGTATACTGGGGGGCTGGCTGGCTGTATACAGGGGTACTGGCAGACTAAACACAGGGGGGGGCTGGCTGGCTATACACAGGAGGGCTGGCTATGTACAGTGGGGCTGGCTGGCTATATACACAGGGGGGCTGGCTGACTATACACAGGGAGCTGGCTGCATACTGGGGCGGCTGGTTGACTGTAGACTGGGGGGGTTGGCTGGCCATATACTGCGGGGGGAGGGGCCTTTCTGGCTATATACTGTGGGGCTGGCTGTCTACTGGGGGGGGGGCTGGCTGGCAATATATAGTAGTTATATTCCTGTATATGGGGCAGTATGATAGTAGTTATAGTGTTGTACATAGGGGGCACTATTATAGTAGTTATAGTTGCTATGGACTTTTTAATCTAAATAAAATAAAGAATGGATTTTCACTACTGATGCTGAGCTATTCCTTGCATTTGAATTTTCACTATTTGTGTCCGTGACTGGCGGACTAGGCTCTCTTGCATCCTAGAGAAGTGGAGACTGGATTACAGACTACATGTCCAGGTTTGTGAGCGCTTATACCTGTTTCCATTTCATTATAGTAGTTATATTCTTGTACATAGTGGGCAGTATTATAGTAATTATATTCTTTTTTAACAGAGTTAAATTGTAGTAGTTTTTTTTGTATATATAAGGCAGTATTAAGTTGTGTTCTTTTTAAAAAGAAGCGTTATTCCTGTATAAGGGAGGCAGTGTGAGTCTTTCTCTGTGCTGTACAAATTGATTTAGACCATCTATCAACAGTTTGTGTGGAGTTAAGTAGCTCCACCCACATCACATGATCACGCCTACTTGTTTTCACCCCGCCCATAGAATGGGGCCACTTCCCAGTTCGCCCCTGCCCCCGAGCTATGGAGCGAGCTTTAGTAAGCGGACTTTAGTAAGCAGCTCCTAGTGCCGTATTTCAGGGTGACAGGTCTTCTTTAAAGTTGTACTACAAAAAAATACTTTTTATGTACAGCTTTCTATTCCCGATTGTAACTTTAAGTAACTCTGGTTCTCCCCCTTAATGACCAGGCCCTTTTTTGTTTTTTCATTTCCATTTTTCACTCCCCACCTTCAAAAATCTATAACTTTTTTATTTTTTCAACATAAAGAGCTCTGTGACGGCTTTTTTTCTTCAAAACAAATTGCACTTCATATTGATAGTATTGAATATTCCATGCAATGTACTAGGAAGCAGGAAATTCCAAATGCAGTGAAAAACGCATTTGCATCGTTTTCTTGTGGCTTGAATTTTACGGCTTTCACTGTGCACCCCAAATAACATGTCAACTTTATTCCTTGGGTCGGTACGATCAGGGCCGATTCTAGCATATTTGTTGCCTGAGGCGAATATTAAAATGCTGCCCCCCCCCCCCGCTCCCTGTTAAGTAAGTCCTGAAACTTTACTAACAATTAACATCCCTACAGACAACGCACTGACACTGACTACAGGTTCTGGGAGTCATTAGTGGCAGGTAGTACCTTATAGATGACAATCTCTTCCATCAATAGGACTTTATTCCGGGTTCTACAATCCATGAAGTATCACTGCTGAGTTCACAGCCGGTTATCTTCATCTCCATGCAGCATCTCCACCCGGCATCCTTAAAAATACCACAGTCCCTTACGGTATAAGGTCTCCTGGATAACAACACTGTGCTCCTAAATAATATATACCTCTCACAACACAAGTGACCACATGATCCACACATATAAACATCCCTTCAATATATATATATATACAATATATATATAATACAGTCCCCCCCCAACATTTGGTTTAGATGATGCAACGTAATGTATTGTATCTTATAACTAATAAATCCAATATATCCTACCGTTATTATGTTACATGATTTTACATACAGTGCTCCCCTGATCAAATATGTAGCACCCCCTAATGAATTTATACTATACATACACTCACCGGCCACTTTATTAGGTACACCATGCTAGTAACGGGTTGGACCCCCTTTTGCCTTCAGAACTGCCTCAATTCTTCGTGGCATAGATTCAACAAGGTGCTGGAAGCATTCCTCAGATTTTGGTCCATATTGACATGATGGCATCACACAGTTGCCGCAGATTTGTCGGCTGCACATCCATGATGCGAATCTCCCGTTCCACCACATCCCAAAGATGCTCTATTGGATTGAGATCTGTTGACTGTGGAGGCCATTTGAGTACAGTGACCTCATTGTCATGTTCAAGAAACCAGTCTGAGATGATTCCAGCTTCATGACATGGTGCATTATCCTGCTGAAAGTAGCCATCAGATGTTGGGTACATTGTGGTCATAAAGGGATGGACATGGTCAGCAACAATACTCAGGTAGGCTGTGGCGTTGCAACGATGCTCAATTGGTACCAAGGGGCCCAAAGAGTGCCAAGAAAATATTCCCCACACCATGACACCACCACCACCAGCCTGAACCGTTGATACAAGGCAGGATGGATCCATGCTTTCATGTTGTTGACGCCAAATTCTGACCCTATCATCCGAATGTCGCAGCAGAAATCGAGACTCATCAGACCAGGCAACATTTTTCCAATCTTCTACTGTCCAATTTCAATGAGCTTGTGCAAATTGTAGCCTCAGTTTCCTGTTCTTAGCTGAAAGGAGTGGCACCCGGTGTGGTCTTCTGCTGCTGTAGCCCATCTGCCTCAAAGTTCGACGTACTGTGTGTTCAGAGATGCTCTTCTGCCTACCTTGGTTGTAACGGGTGGCGATTTGAGTCACTGTTGCCTTTCTATCAGCTCGAACCAGTCTGCCCATTCTCCTCTGACCTCTGGCATCAACAAGGCATTTCCGCCCACAGAACTGCCGCTCACTGGATGTTTTTTCTTTTTTGGACCATTCTCTGTAAACCCTAGAGATGGTTGTGCGTGAAAATCCCAGTAGATCAACAGTTTCTGAAATACTCAGACAAGCCCTTCTGTCACCAACAACCATGCCACGTTCAAAGGCACTCAAATCACCTTTCTTCCCCATACTGATGCTCGGTCTGAACTGCAGGAGATTGTCTTGACCATGTCTACATGCCTAAATGCACTGAGTTGCCGCCATGTGATTGGCTGATTAGAAATTAAGTGTTAACAAGCAGTTGGACAGGTGTACCTAATAAAGTGGCCGGTGAGTGTATATAGCAACCCCCCCAGCAGGGCCGATTCTAGCATATTTGCTGCCTGAGGCGAATATTAAAATGCTGCCCCCCCACCCCCCCGCTCCCTGTTAAGTAAATCCTTAAACTTTACTAACAATTAACAACCCTACAGAAAGCTCCCTGACACTGTGTGACTGACTACAGGTTCTGAGAGGCATTAGTGGCATCTAGTACCTTATAGATGACAATCTCTTCCATCAGGAGGACTTTATTCCGGGTTCTCCAATCCATGACGTATCACTGCTGAGTTCACGGCCGGATATCTTCAGCTCCGTGCAGCATCTCCACCCGGCGTCCCTAAAAATACCACAGTCACTTACAGTATGAAGTCTCCTGGATAACAACACTGTGCTCCTAAATAATATATACCCCTCACAACACAACTGACCGCACTCTCCCCACATATAACACATCCCTTCATTACCCCTGCTCTCATATATTTAAAGGCCTCGTTATTCACCACCCAATTAAATTATATACAGCTCCCATATACAGATCCCCCACAGCTTAAATAAAATCTTGCCCCACATATACAGCCCCCCAGCTTAGTAATATACTGTATCCCATATACATCCCCCAGCTTTGTAATATACTGTATCCCATATACAGCCCCCCAGCTTAGTAATATACTGTACCCCATATACAGCCCCCCAGCTTAGTAATATACTGTACCCCATATACAGCCCCTCCCAGCTTAGTAATATACTGTATCCCATATACAGCCCCTCCCAGCTTAGTAATATACTGTATCCCATATACAGCCCCCCAGCTTAGTAATATACTGTATCCCATATACAGCCCCCCAGCTTAGTAATATACTGTACCCCATATACAGCTCTCCAGCTTAGTAATATACTGTATCCCATATACATCCCCCCCAGCTTAGTAATATACTGTACCCCATATACAGCCCCCCAGCTTAGTAATATACTGTATCCCATATACAGCCCCCCAGCGTAGTAATATACTGTATCCCATATACAGCCTCCCAGCTTAGTAATATACTGTATCCCATATACATCCCCCAGCTTAGTAATATACTGTATCCCATATACAGCCCCCCAGCTTAGTAATATACTGTATCCCATATACAGCCCCCCAGCTTAGTAATATACTGTACCCCATATACAGCTCTCCAGCTTAGTAATATACTGTATCCCATATACATCCCCCCCAGCTTAGTAATATACTGTACCCCATATACAGCCCCCCAGCTTAGTAATATACTGTATCCCATATACAGCCCCCCAGCTTAGTAATATACTGTATCCCATATACAGCCTCCCAGCTTAGTAATATACTGTATCCCATATACATCCCCCAGCTTAGTAATATACTGTATCCCATATACATCCCCCAGCTTAGTAATATACTGTATCCCATATACAGCCCCCCAGCTTAGTAATATACTGTATCCCATATACAGCCCCCCAGCTTAGTAATATACTGTACCCCATATACAGCTCTCCAGCTTAGTAATATACTGTACCCCATATACAGCCCCCCAGCTTAGTTATATACTGTATCCCATATACAGCCCCCCAGCTTAGTAATATACTGTATCCCATATACAGCCTCCCAGCTTAGTAATATACTGTATCCCATATACATCCCCCAGCTTAGTAATATACTGTATCCCATATACAGACCCCAGCTTAGTGATATATAATATATAGCATCCCCCCCAGTATAAAATAATTATAGCCCCAATTCCCCAAATAAAATATAGCATCCCCTCCCCCTAGTATAAAATAATTATGGCCCCAAATAATATATATAGCATCCCCCCCCTAGTATAAAATAATTATGGCCCCAAATAATATATATAGCATCCCCCCCCCTAGTATAAAATAATTATGGCCCCAAATAATATATATAGCACCCCCCCCCCTAGTATAAAATAATTATGGCCCCAAATAATATATATAGCATCCCCCCCCTAGTATAAAATAATTATGGCCCCAAATAATATATATTGCATCCCCCCCTAGTAATATACTGTACCCCATATACAGCCCCCCAGCTTAGTAATATACTGTATCCCATATACAGCCCCCCAGCTTAGTAATATACTGTATCCCATATACAGCCTCCCAGCTTAGTAATATACTGTATCCCATATACATCCCCCAGCTTAGTAATATACTGTATCCCATATACAGCCCCCCAGCTTAGTAATATACTGTATCCCATATACAGCCCCCCAGCTTAGTAATAGACTGTACCCCATATACAGCTCTCCAGCTTAGTAATATACTGTATCCCATATACATCCCCCCCAGCTTAGTAATATACTGTACCCCATATACATCCCCCCCAGCTTAGTAATATACTGTATCCCATATACAGCCCCCCAGCTTAGTAATATACTGTATCCCATATACAGCCTCCCAGCTTAGTAATATACTGTATCCCATATACATCCCCCAGCTTAGTAATATACTGTATCCCATATACATCCCCCAGCTTAGTAATATATGTATCCCATATACATCCCCCCAGCTTAGTAATATACTGTATCCCATATACAGCCCCCAGCTTAGTGATATATAATATATAGCATCCCCCCCAGTATAAAATAATTATAGCCCCAAATCCCCAAATAAAATATAGCATCCCCTCCCCCTAGTATAAAATAATTATGGCCCCAAATAATATATATAGCATCCCCCCCCCCCTAGTATAAAATAATTATGGCCCCAAATAATATATATAGCATCCCCCCCGCCTAGTATAAAATAATTATGGCCCCAAATAATATATATAGCATCCCCCCCCCCCTAGTATAAAATAATTATGGCCCCAAATAATATATATAGCATCCCCCCCCCTAGTATAAAATAATTATGGCCCCAAATAATACATATAGCATCCCCCCCCCTAGTATAAAATAATTATGGCCCCATATGATATCTATAGCGTCCCCCCTTCCCCCAGTATTAAACATTTTCTAGCCCTATATAGTACCCCCCTCCCAGCATAACATGAAACCTCCCCACATTTAATTAAAGTACATAAAAAATAATAAAAAATCATACTCACCTGCAGGCAGCTGCTCCCTCGGCGCGCGGCTCCGGTCTTCACGCGGCTCTCCTGTGAACCACGGCTCCACACAGTGACACAGGCGCATGACGTCATGACGCCTGTGTCACTGCTTAGGACGGAGCGCGCAGCTGCCGGAAAGGCGCTGCGTCGCTCCGCATATAAATCGCGACTGTGTCTTAAAGAGACAGGCGCAATTTATTTAGCTGGTGGGCGATTCGGGCGTTAATGGACGCCCGAATCGCCCACTTTAGAGTGGCAAATTTCGCCGCCCTTTACATGGACCCGCATTCTGCCGCCTGAGGCGAGATTTTCATCTCGCCTCATGGCAGATGCGGCCCTGCCCCCCAGTATAAAATAATTCTGTACAGGAGCACAAAGATGGAGGCCTCCTGCAGCTCAGACAAGTCACATGTTGTTTTTTAAAATGCATCCAAACCAAAGCCCAGTCCCTGTCACTACCCCAGGATTTTGTTAGGATTCAAGAATAAGTTATAACACAATTATATTGTAATGAAAATGCTTAGAAAAGCAGGGAGGCATTTTTGCACTGCAGTTGTCATGGCCTTTCACAATCTCTCTTTAGTGAAAATGAGGTCCCTGGTGACAGTTTCCCTTTAATATGAAACATCAATTGTGCCAGGGTTCAGGAGATATAGGCGTTTGAAGTGTGCCCCCCTCCAGGCTGTCAGCTGAAGGCAGAATATAGAAGAAGCTGCAGGAGACTTTCACTTTCACTTTGCAGAAGTACATTCACCCTCCGCATCTGTAGCTGAACCTGGGAAAGGGTGATGGAATAATGCTGTACATATTTATAACATATTTTAGTAAAAGTTACTTGTCACTACTGAAAAAATTTTAAATGGAAAAATGATAGATAAGCTTATTTTTTCACATCTGTAGTCAATTATTGACAAATTTTATAATGAAAAAAAATGTAATTAATAAAACTTTCCTATCAAGTTAAAGTTGCACGTCATGGAAAAAAACTAAGTAAAAATTGTTATGTAAAGCTTTTCCAGAGATATTGGGGCTTATTTACTAAGGGTTGCGGATCGCGGTTTCGGAATATGCGCAGCTTTGACAGGTATTTAACAGGGGTTTGCACTGGGATTGTGTCGCACGCAATCGGATTGTGGTGCAGGCTTTCATGCATTAGAAATCGGGGGAGTGCCGTTGGACTGAGTGCGGGATTTAAAGTGTAACCGTCATTCTGAACAAAAAAATCCTAAAATACATAATTCTGCTCCAGGTGTCCCTGGGAATCATTCCTCAAAGTATTTTGCCTCTCGGTCCTCATTTAGTACCTTTTTTGGCCTATAGCAACCAGGGTTTCCAGCTCTCAAAAAACTACACCTCATCACAAGCGCCTGCTGCCGACCAGTGACACCATAGCTATCTATGTAATATCTATCTATCTATCTATCTATCTAACACTCCAGTACAGTACATGAGGGCACAGCTTGCAGACTTGTCTCCTGCCACTTCCTTGTGTGGGGGGAGGGGAGGCTGCAGTTTCTGTCTGTGTGGATTATTTGCTTATACACAAGTGAAGGGGAAGCTGAGGGAGAGAGTTTAGGTTTAGGTGTTTGGTTACTACATTAGTGAGGGTTTCTCTCTGCACATGACTGCTGCAACACTGAGCCATGAGGTAATCAACTGTGAGCAGGGAGGGGGATGGGGGGGTGTCTCCTCCTCCGTAGTCTCAGCTTCTTTATGAACACGGAATGTCCATAGTAACAGCCATATGAGAGATCACCGCCATCTAGGGGAAGTCTGCAGAATATAAGAGAAAGGAGCAAGATTCGGGTAACTAATCCAATTGCAAAAGGGTTTAAAATTACCTTCCCTACAACATATCAAAAGTTTTTGGAAATGACGGTTACACTTTAAGAAACATATTTCTACACCACTTCTAAATAATGCTTTTCTACCTAAACTTTTACTTTTAAAGGGAACCTGTCACTAGGAGACCCATTTTTAACACTCCCCCAGTCCCCACAGAGCATAGTACATACATTGCCAAAGTGTTTTAGTATTAAAAATTGGTTTTACAGAAAAAATATATGTTATATTGTACCTTTAGCATCTGCTGTGGCAGTTGCCTTTTGGGAGGGGCTGGAAAGGAGCAATTCCCCCCCACCCTTGGGGAACAGCTTCTCCATGTGACCTTTGCAAATATATGAAAACACCCATCACTGGGCTTAGCGACGCCCCCTGCTCCTCTACAGCCAATCCCGAGTGAGGGGAGTTATTCATATATTTGAAAAGGTCACATGTTTCCCAAGGGTGGGGGGGACTGCTCCTTTCCAGCCCCTCCCAATTGGCAACTGCCTAGTCACACAGCAGATGCTAATGAAAGGTACAATATAACATCTTTTTTTCTGTAAAAACACTTTGGCAGTGTATGTACTATGCTCTGTGGGGACTGGGGGAGTGCTAAAAATGGGTCTCCTGGTGACAGGTTCCCTTTAAATGCATGCATCAAATATGCATATTAGAAATCCTGTAGTTATTAGCCAATACCTATTACACATGTTTCACTTCAGTTATTCAGAATAAGATTTCAGGGCACAAAAGAGGAAGTCTGGTACATGTCAGGAAGTCTCAACTGCTTATTGTTTTCACTGTGAGACTGGGAACAAATGTATTAGAAGGATCTTTAGGTTTCATTTTTAGTGCTCTAATCTATGAAAATAAGAGATTTTAGTTAAAATTTAAACTCACACCCCCTTGGCTATCACCTCTACAGGTAACCTAAGAAAAGTTTTGAAAAAAATCACTAGTCCAGTGTGTGTACATGAAAAAGAAACAAAGGTTTTTATCATTTTGAATAGTTTTCCTCTTGGATGCTTCTTTCTGTAATTTGCTGTTTTCTCAGACGCGAAGACATAGTTGCTGTGACTCACTCTTCGGCTACATTCACACGATGTATGCCCGCTGTACCGTAGTATGGCAGCATACATTGGCTCTGTGGAGAGGAGCAGGGGATGAGTGCTGCTCACCCCCGCCCCTCTCCATAGGAATACACAGTGCACGGTGCCGTATTATGTAGAAAGATAGGATATGTCCTTTCTACAGGCTATGGAGCGGTATGGTGTCGCATAGAAGTGTATGTAGGGCGTATATATGTCGGCCGTATATATGTGAATGTAGCCTTACACAGTACTTTTTCATCAAGCTTCTATGTAATCTGGCACTTTAATGACTTTGTATCCGCCTTTTATTGTAATAAAGTGCAAAATACATATACAAACATGACAATTATCTTGACAATAGCCTTATTATCAATTTATAAAATCGAACAACTTTTTGTTTGTTCAATACCCCCATCCTTACCTTCCACTGATGGTTGACAGTTTTCATAAATACCATAAGAAAAAGAAAGAGACCAATATTAAAATAACATCTTTATTTAGGAACTATTCTAACTTTGATCTATTAAGCCAGAACTCCCACATTTGACTTTAAGTATCTTTCTATTGCCTCCTGCCTCTCAGATCCTGAGATTTAAAGGGCCAGCGTGCCGATAATTGGCACTGGCAAATCCACGTAGTTCATAGAGTGATTTTTGCTCCAATTACAGGGTGTCCGTTGTGGGGTATCTGTATAACGTAAATTCCAATACTTTTTTGTTGCTAAAGTTGAGAGGCAGAAATCAGTTTCAATTCCACGTAGTTTATAGAGTGATTTTTGCTCCAATTATAGGGTGTCCCTTGTGGGGTATCTGTATAATGCATTTTTCCATACTTCCTTGTTGCTCCATCTGCCTCCCACCATCTTTACCAGGAACTGGAATTGTCACCCACCTCCACACTCTGTCCTTGTACCACTTTAAGACCTAATGCTGCTGGCACCTTCACGCTCTATCATTGTGTCATTCTGTGGCCTACCATGTTGCTGCCATCTCCAGAATTTGTCATTGTGACACTCCCTGACCTCCTGCTACTTCTGCCACCTTCACGCTCTAACATTATGCCACACTGTGGCCTACCGTGTTGCTGCCACCTCCCGGATTTTTCATTGTGCCAATCTTTGACCTCATGCTGCTGCTGCTACTGCCACTGCGCCTCCACGCTCTAACATTGTCCGACACTGTGGCCTCCCATGTTGCTGCTGCCTCCAGAATTTTTCATTGTGCCACTCCCTGACCTCATGCTGCTGCTGCCGCCTCCACGCTCTAACATTGTCCCACACTGTGGCCTACCATGTTGCTGCCACCTCCAAAATTTTTCATTGTGCCACTTTCTGACCTCATGCTGCTGCTGCTGCCACCTCCACACTCTAACATTGTGCCAAACTGTGGCCTACCATGTTGCCGCCACCTCCCAAATTTTTCACTGTTGTACTTTCTGACCTCATGCTGCTGCTGCCACTGCCGCCTCTACGATCTAACATTGTGCCACACTGTGGCCTACCATGTTGCTTCCACCTAGAAATTTTTCATTATGCCACTCTCTGACCTCATGCTGCTGCTGCTGCTGCTGCCGCCTCTACAATCTAACATTGTGCCACACTGTGGCCTACCCTGATGCTGCCACTTAAACAATTTGTCATTGTGCCACTCTCTGGCCTCATGCCGCCGCTGCTGCCACTGCCACCTTTTAAGTTCTTTTTTGGCAAAAATAATATTTTCAGGGAAATTGTAATGGATGATGCATGTGCCATCTCAAATCTTCAAATTTAAATAATAAATCTCAACTTTGAATTCACTTCAAACTTTGAATTCACTTCAAACTTTGAATTCACTTCAAACTTTGAATTCACTTCAAACTTTGAATTCACTTCAAACTTTGAATTCACTTCAAACTTCGAATTCATTGTGCCACACTATGGCCTACCATGTTGCTGCCACCTACAGAATTTTTCATTGTGCCACTCTCTGACCTCATGCTGCTGCCACCTTCACACTCTAACATTGTGCTAAACTGTGGCCTACCATGTTGCCGCCACCTCCTAAATTTTTCACTGTTCTACTTTCTGACCTCATGCTGCTGCTGCCACTGCCGCCTCTACGATCTAACATTGTGCCACACTGTGGCCTACCCTGTTGCTGCCACTTAAACAATTTGTCATCGTGCCACTCTCTGGCCTCATGCCGCCGCTGCTGCCACTGCCACCTTTTAAGTTCATTTTTGGCAAAGACATAATATTTTCAGGAAAATTGTAATGGATGATACATATGCCGTCTCAAATCTTCAAATTTAAATAAAAAATTTCAACTTCAAATTCACTTCAAACTTCAAATTCACTTCAAACTTCAAATTCATTGTGCCACACTGTGGCCTACCATGTTGCTGCCACCTAAAGAATTTGTCAGCGTGCCACTCTCTGACCTTATGCCACTGCTGCTGCTGCCACTGCTACTGCCACCTTTGAAGTTCTTTTTTAGGCAAAGACTTAATATTTTCAAGGAAATTGTAATGGATGATGCATGTGGCATTTCTAATCTTCAACTTTAAATTAAAAATTTCAGCTTCAAATTCATTTCAAACTTCAAATTCATTGTGTCACTCTGTGTCATTGAGCCACTTTGCGACCTACTCATGCTGCTGCCAACTGAACACTGTGATTTTTATAATGCTGTTTTCACCCTCCACCACTCTATGACTTTGCCACTATGTTTGGTTTTCCCCTTCATTTCATCTGTCAGAAGGAATGAAAAGCTTCAGGATTAAGAAGCCAAAATCAGGAGTGGATACAGAGCACAAAGGACATGCGAATATTGCATTTACTGGTCATCTCTGTTCTGGATCCACTCCTGTTTGTTTTTGGCTTTAGCAATACTGATGGATTAATGACCGATTGAAAGTGAACACTGACGGATGAAAAGAAGGGCAAAATGATCAGTGACGTTGGTGCAAAATTACTGCCGACACTCTCTCCACTCTTTTGGGGGGTTTCTACATGTATCAGCATTTAACAGAACAGTTTCTGTCGTCATCTATGGAATCATCAGATGTCAGTGTAAAAAGAGTGCACTCTTTGATGTTAAAGTGCAGTGGTGGCGAACCTATGGCACGGGTGCCAGAGGTGGCACTCAGAGCCCTTTCTAGGGGCACTCAGGCCAACACCCCAGGACAGAGTTCACCAAACACTGAATCTTCCTGCAGTCCCAGGAAAATTAAGAGATGCTGCTTTCAGTGCCTTTCGACACTTCATTGGCTGTTTGGAACTGCGGGAAAAGTGAGAAGGTTTTGACAGAACTGCATTATCTTTGGAGGTCATCATGCTGAACCAGACCATTCTTCCTTTACAGAGAGACCCTAGAAAGAAGCTACAATGATAATCTGAATTTGCCCTCCTTCTTTTAACTGGTGGCCTCAGACCACCAATATAATTGAAAGATGTGAAAGAACAGGTAGGAGTATGTTGGCACTTCACGGTAAATAAGTGGATTTCGGTTGTAGTTTGGGCACTCAGTCTCTAAAAGGTTCGCCATCGCTGTTATAGTGGGATCTTGACCCTCAGCTAAGTCCTTTTGAGCTGGAACAGATGTTACCTTGTCAGGCTGCATTCCAGCTCCACTTATTTGATGAAGATGGCCTCTGTAAGTGCACATGGAATTGAAGAGTGAATCGATTCAAAGAGCGGCGGCTGTCATACGTGCGTGTCATACTAAAACTTGTTTGAAGATTAAACCACGCTCCCTAGGCATAGTTAAGCAAGGCACAATGATCTACTACACACTAAAGGCTCTCTGCAGCCAGGAAATACCTGTTTTTAACGTGATTCGATTCAGGTCGAATCAAATTTAAAAAAAACAAAATGGGTCGAATCGAATTTCAACAAATTCGCCCATCTCTAGTGCTTATGTTAGTAAATAGCACACAGCAATATTGGGATAATAAAAGTGCTTTTTACATTGAACAGTGTGCAGCAATACATGGATAATAAAAGTGCTCCTGTCAGTGAATAGCATGTTGTAATACAGGATAATAAAAGTGTTCCTGAAGATAAATAGTGCAGAAAACAGAACACATGTCATTTGCTTAGTCTCCAAAGCCTTTTACAATCTAAGGAGGTGCAAACCCCATGTATGACCAGATACCCGCAGAGTTAACATCCCCTTAAATGCCCACTGGGTTAATGTAGAGGCGTCTGGTACCAAGGCAGGAGGCACTCTGGCTCACATTCTGCTCCTACCCACAATAGCTGGACATCACTCCTTGCCTCCAGTTGCTTCCTACTCAACTTTCTCCTTCCCTGCTTCCTCACCCAGTCAGCAAGCACCCTTAGCAGCACTTAGAAAAGCCATGGGGAAAAGGCAGAAGGCTGTGTTTAAATCCATCTGGGCAAAAGATCACACACCTCCTGTGAGCTATGGACTGGGATCTAGGAGCAGACAGATGAATGGTTGCTGCCACTGAAGTGTGTGCAATCCAAGTTGACACGCGTCACATGTATGGCACATGTGCTCAACTTGGTGGTGCAAAGGTTTATGGTCAACTATAAAGAACTGAACTGCTGCTTAAAGCGTGTGCCTTGTGTTCCAATTTAACGTTCACACCATACTTGCCTACCTTTAATGCAGAGGACTTTTTGCCTGCCCACCCACCGCCTCATGTGATGTACCAACCAGGTAGAATTCCATTTTATTTATGCTGGAAAGGGTGGGTCAGCAGTAGCTGCCAATTGTGGAATAACGGTTCCAGAACACCAGAGTGAGTCAAAATGACCAGCAGCACTTCACCACCAATGACTAGGACTCCATGAGGGACATTTGTCCAGTGCTGCACTGCACTGCACAGCTGTTGCTGTATAGTTTGCCAATCCATCAAAATCTGAAAGTTGCTATTACATTTTACTTTGCAGTTGAATCAAAATCTGAAAGGTGTTGTCACATTATGATTTGAAGTGGCATCAAAATCTGTAAAGCGCTGTTGCGTTTTAGTTTGCCAGTCCACCAAAATCTGTTGCTGTTGCATTAAACTAAAGTAAGGCCATATCCACGGGATAGGGATTAACTTGCTTTTTAGTGGGGGTCTCAGTGTCTGTTGGACCCTTCTTCGATCCGTCAGACTAATGGAGCATAAAGTTTGGAGTTGCATCTTATTACGGCCGCCGGATTCCTTCAGGACCACGCGCAGCACGCCAGGTAAGCAGCTCCAAACCAATTGCTCACTGAACCAGCCTAATACCAACACGGCTCCTCGCTGGTCCCCGACCACCCCACTTAGAGTACTTTTATGGACCTGATGAAGGGGGTAGACCACCATCAAAACGCGTAGTCCACTTCCTATATGAATAAATGTCTCCCTAAAAGAAACTTGTGTTGCATCAATTTAACTACGGGCAGCGCATCTTAAACCAACCCAGTTTTTGCTAGTACACTTTCCGTGAGATTTCCCTATTCGGCACAACCCAGTACAGGATCCCGGGAAGACGCAGCACACCCCATCTACATTGGACCTACGATATCTGCTGTTATGCATAACCCTCTTATTTCTCATATTGCACTGGGGTTGCCACCTGTGTCTTTTCTTTCTTTGTTCTCTCTTACTTATCTCAGCTCACCACACTGTGAGCTCTGTGAAGGGGCAGGAGGGAGGAGATGTACAGAAGAACAAAGATGGGGGTTGAGAGCTGAGGAGTGAGCAGCTCATGCAAGACACATGTTGTTTATGGAATTGCATCCCCCAGAGGATTCTGTCAGGGTGCAAGATAAGTTATAACACACAATTATATGCTTAGAGAAGACAGAAAATACATTTTGTATCTACTGGAAATATTGTATCTACTGGACATTAATATTAGATCAGAGTCCATTCAGGTAACTCTTAGATCTATCACCTTTCCATTTCCATTTGATAGTTGTATGTAGAAATTTGTATACTTGCAGTTCCAGTCCTGTTTTTTCATTGTAATTCCCATAGAGAATAGGCACTTATAATAAAAGAGAAAAATAAAGGAGGTATTGTTTCGGCTAGTTGATGTGATTTGATTAGACATTTTGAGACTTGCACATTGAATCTCCCATAGTCGGCGCCTTTCAGATTGGCTAAGAAAAAGGTGCGTCTCTCCTAATGTTAAAATATAGGATAAGCAATTTTACCAGGCCTTTTTCAAAAAGATCTTAATATCATAATATAGATTTGGTGGAACACCATGTAGTCTTACTTTTATGCATTATTTTAGTAAGCATATGTAAAGGTTTTTGAAATTGTAAAAATGTATAAAAATAAACACATGTGAGCCAAGGACGACCCCTGAAGAAGCTCTAATCAGCGAAACCCAGGGTCGGGCACATGCCTGTTTGGCTCAGATTTTAAATGAAAAGCGCTGTTTTACTGTTTTAGGATTTTATGTTCGAAATTAAGATAGATGCCATTAATCTATCTTGCTTTATCGGTTTTAAAAAAATCTTGGAGATCCTGCTAATACGGAGAAGGTTCAGTGCTGCAAGTGTGAATAGGACACGAAAGAGAATATATCGGAGAGGTATTGGTGGACTGGAAACCTATTCTGTGTTCTAAATAGAACAGGTTTCCAATCTGCCAACATTGTGGGGCACATTTCCTATGAACAGTGCAAACTGCACTATAGTGCAAAGTGTGCCAGATTCATGATTTGTGGAGCACTTTTTTCATGAATCTGGCACTTCCTGATGTCCCGACAGTGTGCACCACATATTTTTCAATTTTAACATAGGGCATGCAACACATTTCTCTCGGACTTTCCATGGTAAGTCTGGCGCACGGTGCGACTGACCACCGGAACGCCTCCCCACCTGAACGCCTCCCCAGTGCAGAAATTTGTGTTGCGTGAAGAATAGTGCAGCCGTGCCACAGAACGGTCATGTGCAACACAAATGTGCTGAATAAATATCTATGCAAGCAGTTTGCACCTAAAAGAATGTGCAAAGTCTGCCAGAAAACTGACGCAAGCAACTTAGTAAATGTGCCCCTGTGGCTTTTTCTGTGATTAATTTGGACAACAAGCGGAGGTGGTAGCTTGGTTTATTTACTATACTATTCAATAGTTAACCCATTATTAAACATGTAAGTTGCTGCAACTTTAATGGTTATGATTGATTGTTGCAGGCAGTTTGAAGCAGTGAGACATGTTTGGTTTTACACTGTGCATATTTTCTTGGGTTTAAGGTTGCTGGCATGGACAGAACACTTTGTTATGGCTATATATAATTATACTACTTGGTAAACAACCAGGTTGACACAAAAAGGAACAGGAACCTTCACTTCCTCCTTTTCTACAAAGTTTCAAGTCAGTGCATTCAACCCTGCTCCCAGTGGAGCAAACAATATCAAACAATGCGAGTTGTGCTGATGACATGCATATCAATCTGCATTTTCCATAGCAAAAGGTAAGTGGCAAAATATTGATTCCTTCTAAATGTTATGCATCACTAACTCTGTTTTCTTCCACTGTTTTTATTTAATTTACTGCTGAAATGTAGCATTTGATTACAAGCTTTAGATAAGGCACCATACAGACACGGAACTGCTTAAGTGTCTTTTTAATCCTCAAAATCTCCTGGTAGCATACTCCGCTATACAGAGAAAAGAATATGCAGACATAGCGTAGACAGTTCCAAAATCCAGTAATTTTATTTGTAAAATCTACTCACATACAGTAGAGCCAGATAAAAATGCGCATAACAAATCCACGAGGACGCCAAGTTATCGCCCGACTCAGGGTTTCGCTGGTTTGCTTCTTCTGAGGCATGCCTCTCCTCTAGGCGTAGAGGATGCCCCCTTGTCCTAGTCACAGGCCTAAGTATAAAAAAGATCTTTGGAGAGATCCCTTTACTATCCGTTCAGGTATTTGTACATTGTAATGAGGTCTCCCCTCAGTTGTCCTTTTTCTAAACTGAATAATCCCAAATTATGTTATCTATCATTGTATTCTAGTCCCCCATTCCCCTAATTATCTTGGTTGCTCTTCTCTGCACCCATTCCAGTTTTTCTACGTCCTTTTTATACATTGGTGCCCAAAACTGTACACAATATTCCATGTGTGGTCTGACCAGGGATTTGTATAAGGGCAAAACTATGTCTTAAGAATCTACTTAATAAACAAAAAACCCTTTAATGGATATCAATTAACGGATTTACAAAATACTGAAACTTAAGATTTTAAAAACTTTTTTAGGCCTACATGAGTTAGTAATACTTTATTGCCGCCATGTAAGTTATACACCTAGAGTCCCATAACTTTTATGCACATAAAATTTTACAACTTTAAATTATATTGTGACACTAAGCACAAGTAGAGAAAAGGGGACAGATTTATTGTGATTTTTGAACTTTCCTCCAGTGTGTAGATAAAGGAGGTTAAAAAAAAACAACAAGTTTGGTGCAACTGTTAGAGATGTTTGCACATCTAAAATGTAAAGCTGTATGTGTGCATGTATGTCTGCTAGAGGAATCTGCACCATCGCGTTTACAGTCGCTCTCTGGAATGCCATAGACTAGGTTTTGAGCCAAAATTTTTAGTGAGTGACAGAGACAGGCAGGGAGAGTAACTGAGAGAGTGTCAGGGAGTGTGAGTGAGAGACAGGAAGAGTAAGTGGGTGAGAGACAGAGAGACGGATAGGGATAGTGAGTGACAGACAGGGAGAAATGGATGCATAGACAGATATATATATATATATATATTATATTTTTTTTAACCAATTCTATTTTGTTATAGCTTAGAGCAGCTATATACTATCCTGGCAACGCCGGGATCTACAGCTTGTAATTAAATATAAACAATGAGGAACATTTACTAAGAACAGTGCAAACTGCACTAAATGCAGTTTGCCTGTCTATAGTGCAGGGTGTGCAAGATTCAGGATTTCTAGCGCATGTTCTTCATGAATCTGGTGCCCCTTGCACTGCTCCGACAGAGTGCACCACCTTTTTTTTTTGTGCACCTTTAACATGGGGACACAAATCTGTCGGACTTTGCATGTTAAATCTGACACATGGTCCGACTGAGCACCGAAATAACCCCTAATTTGTGTCGCATGCAACACAATGTGGCATTGACACTTCTTAAATGCCTATGCAAGCAGTTTGCACTAAAAAGAATGTGCAAAGTCCAACAGAAAACTGGCGCACGGCCCATAGTAAATGTGCCCCAATGCCTGACTTAAAGTGCAGAAAAGAAATTAATATTTTGAATGTATTTTTCCAATATTATTGCTTTTTGAATGGCATTAAATCTAAACCATTACAATAAAATGGTGAATTATAATGGTACCTACTGAATTTTCCCATTTGGGATACTTCTTGCCTACTCAGCAGCTGGTTAAGGAGACCCATTTATGGACAGTGTGAATAATGGACTGCCTATCGTAGGAACATTTTTATGGAGCTTTCTTCTCGGGGTCAGGCTGGTCGACTGATACCCGCTGGCTCCGCACCCTGACTCTGCCCCCACCGGAATGAACTAACTCTATCTGCATCTTCTAGACACGAATAAAGTTTAAATTATTATTATTGCAGAGAGCTTTCTGCTGCTGTTTTCATCAGGCTTGACAGGAGCTATATGATGTCATCACCTGCAGGCCTGTTGTACATAGCAGCAGACGGTATAAAAGGGAGATGAGGGAGCCACAATGTTAGGGGGGAGATGAAAGGGCCCAAAAGAAGAGGGCACAATATGAGGGGGATCTAGAGGAGGCACAGATAACCTTTAATAAGATGTCCTGCTAAATGTTGGACCTTAAATCTAAAATTTTAATCCCCTAGTGATGTTTACACAAAGATAATTTGCAACCCCTTACTTTACAATCTTACTTTTATTGCTGTTTTATCTCCTATCACTCAGTGATGGTCAGTGTAAAATTCCATAGTGTGGGCAGGGACTCTCTAAGCATACACATTATGATATATCTAGTGCTGTGTGCTGACAATGTGGTTAGATTATGTGTTACAGACATCATGTTAGTTCTACCTTTGAAAAGGGGTCATACAACCCAAAACACATTAGGACTTTATTTACTTTATGTATTCTGATTTTATTCCCTTTTATATTAATTTTATAACTTATTCATGTTAATAAATTGGAGTGGAGCCAGTATTAACTGTCATTTATACTCCTATACTCATATCCAGTCAGCGCCCATACGGCTTAGCCTTCCTATCCTTTTGTACTATGTTCAACCAGCCAATTATTTGGGAATCGGTACTGTTTTCCGGCTTGGGGAGCTGCAAACCGTGTCAGGACATCGATTAATCCTGGAACTTCCACCCCTCTAAGGGTTACATGCACAACAAACAAGTTGGTTTATGGTGAGCACCCCATTGGGGACCGTTATTTATATTTCCAACTTCATCCGTACACATACACAGCTCTGCTACATCACCTATAAAACATACTATCAGATCTCCTCCCTCTACCCCGGATAAAGTTCTTATCTGTCTCGAGCTTTACTCTCCACACGTGCCAGAAGGAAGGGTCTGTGTGTCTGAGCTCATCCTGAAATGCAATGGGGGGGGAGGGGGGCTAATGGCAGAGAGCAGCTAAGCACAACCTCAGATAGAAGACCAAGATGTCTTCCCTGACCCTAAACTAAGAAGATACTGGGTTGGTTCTAGGGTCAACCAAAATTGTATACACCAGGACTGATAGGGACAGGTTGGAATTATGAATGAGAGAATGTGTTATTTTGTATACTGAGTACATCTAAGAAACTTGTCTTTGTCTGAATACCCCATGTTCAGAAGCTACAACTGAATTGTGCTTTGAAACGCATTTCAAGTTCATCTGGATTAACTGTGAAAATGTGAAAAAAGTGAAAATTATTCTTCAAGGCCCACCCTTCTGCCTCATAGAAATGTTACCCATATCATATTAGTCCAGGATCAGGAAATTTCTAGGCACTATCAGTGATATAAGAAATGAATCCCTTCTACTTCCCTTGCTACATTGGTTACGTTATGTCAGGGAATTTTGTGGACAGTCACTGGCAAGTGAAGCTGGAGCATTTCACCCCAACCTCATTGCCCAAGTGCCATAGGTACAATGAATGCGCAGTGTAGCCGGGATACAGTCCAGGCTTCACTTCCCTTATTGCAAGATGAGGTGCCGAAGCCAGATATACTGATGTGAGTCTGATGTGCCTCACAGGGGACCTGTCTTCTCCTTTGGGTTCAGATGTGCATCATCTTGACATAACTTAACATTACAGGGTTTTCCACCAGATATATTTAGATCCATACAGCACATCTCAACTTTGTGTCCCTAAAAATACCATAGGGTTGGGAAGTAAGAGTTCTGTTCACGGAGACTGACAATAAAGGCCACCATGTAGGTGTGTGGAGTCTTATAGCCATGGATGCTCCACTAGGGGGATTCTGGGAAAATATGCAAAGTTTCCAGCATGGGATAAGGAAAACCATGCCTTTTTTTAGCTACCTTGTAAGGCAGCTCCCTTGACATCAAGCATGACCTACAAGAGGCCTTATGACAAGATGTGGGATTAAAACCAAACCAGTCAAGGGAACTGCCTTACAAGGTAGCTAAAAGATGCATGGTTTTCCTTATGCCATCCTGGAAAACTTTGCCTATTTTCCCAGAATCCCCCAAGAGGAGTATCTATTGCTATAAGATTCCACTCGCCTACATGGTGGCCTTCTCTGTATAGAGAACTCTTACTTCTCGACCCTAGTCAGAAGCCTCTCACCCAGCCAAACCTGTTCCATACGCTGTACTGAGGAGACCCAATCAGGTTGAAACAGTGCTGTCTACAGTTGGGAGTCTGTTTCTTCTAGAATAGATATACTGGTTTGGTTTTAATCCTGCATTATGTCATAATGCCTCTTGTAGATCATGCTTGATGTCAGGGGAGCTGCTTTACAAGGCAGCTAAAAGGGGTTTGGTTTTCCTTTCCTGGAAAACTTGCATATTTTCTAAAAATACCATAGTCATTTAAGTCACCGGGTTAACAATGTCCCGCACAGTGCATTTAAATAATATTTACCCCCCAAAACACAACTCACTAGACTGTGTCCCCGACATTTATCAAATACACTCACCGGCCACTTTATTAGGTACACCATGCTAGTAACGGGTTGGACCCCCTTTTGCCTTCAGAACTGCCTCAATTCTTTGTGGCATAGATTCAACAAGGTGCTGGAAGCATTCCTCAGAGATTTTGGTCCATATTGACATGATGGCATCACACAGTTGCCGCAGATTTGTCGGCTGCACATCCATGATCCGAATCTCCCGTTCCACCACATCCTAAAGATGCTCTATTGGATTGAGATCTGGTGACTGTGGAGGCCATTTGAGTACAGTGAACTCATTGTCATGTTCAAGAAACCATTCTGAGATGATTCCAGCTTTATGACATGGCACATTATCCTGCTGAAAGTAGCCATCAGATGTTGGGTACATTGTGGTCATAAAGGGATGGACATGGTCAGCAACGATGCTCAATTGGTACCAAGGGGCCCGAAGAGTGCCAAGAAAATATTCCCCACACCATGAAACCACCACCACCAGCCTGAACCGTTGATACAAGGCAGGATGGATCCATGCTTTCATGTTGACGCCAAATTCTGACCCTACCATCCGAATGTCGCAACAGAAATCGAGACTCATCAGACCATGCAACGTTTTTCCAATCTTCTACTGTCCAATTTCGATGAGCTTGTGCAAATTGTAGCCTCAGTTTCCTGTTCTTAGCTGAAAGGAGTGGCACCCGGTGTGGTCTTCTGCTGCTGTAGCCCATCTGCCTCAAAGTTCGACGTACTGTGCGTTCAGAGATGCTCTTCTGCCTACCTTGGTTGGCGATTTGAGTCACTGTTGCCTCTCTATCAGCTCGAACCAGTCTGCCCATTCTCCTCTGACCTCTGGCATCAACAAGGCATTTCTGCCCACAGAACTGCCGCTCACTGGATGTTTTTTCTTTTTTGGACTATTCTCTGTAAACCCTAGAGATGGTTGTGCGTGAAAATCCCAGTAGATCAGCAGTTTCTGAAATACTCAGACCAGCCCTTCTGGCACGAAACAACCATGCCACGTTCAAAGGCACTCAAACCACCTTTCTTCACCTTTCTTTGCGGCGGACTCTGGTGAAAACCCGGTGCCACTTATACTCCGGTCCCAGGTGTCGGATAACGTCATCGTCATCTTGTATAGATAGATATATTTTATATATACTGCCCCTAAGCACATTGGGCTTTAGGGAAAAAAAAATTACATGTGCAAGACTTCCCATGTCTTCCGCCTCTCTTTTCCATCGTGACAGGCGTGAACAGGACACGATGCTGTGTGATGATGTTTTATCAGGTGTATAGAAGAGGTCTTGTTAGAAGAGGCACTAAGGTCATATTATGTACCTGGCATCTGTTAACATTAATGTTTTTGCAGCCCAGGCATCTAGTTTATGTTTCAGCATTAAATGCGTAACTGTAAAGCTATTGTGATTTTTACCAAATTGTTATAAGTGATTCCCCCTGTGAAAACAAACAGATTGATGCCTACATTGTGCTGCTCACCCTTTTCTTTCCAAAGTTATGGCATTTTCTGAAAGTGTTTGACAAAAATTTGAGGTGAAGTGGGCGGAGACTAATATCTGTCAGTCTCTGACCTCAAGCTGAGGCCAGATAGCTTCCCCACAGATCCCATGATGCCTTGTGTTCTCTCTCAAAGTAATTTAGCAGTAAATCCACACAGTAAATCTGCACAGAGCTGATACTGCTGATGACAAGGTGGGGAGGGGAGCAGCATGAGGTGCAGAGAGAGAGAGAAAGACAAATAAAGTTCTGTAGAATCACAGACTGGGATAGAGGGACTGATAGGGAACAGGAAGATCTTGTACCCCACTATTCTGTGCAGGAGACATCTGCATTCACTGTTCTGTATACTTCCAACTCTGCTACATTCACTCACATGTCACATGGCCTCCTCCTCTGTGAGCGGGGAGCAGCAGCTCCTCCCCTCCCTTGAAACAGCATGAGGAACTTAGTGTTAACAAACTACTGATTCACAGGGCTTGTTAGCACATGGAAGCAGCCATTGCAGCACTGAGGTAATCTGAGGGGAAAGCAAAGAAACTGCTACATATAGTTAACAAAGATAATGGGCAAACTTATTTTACATACCAAGAGCTTATTTGTAAAAAAAAATACAGTTACAGTTAATCTTTAACCCCTTCTGGTCTAAGCCATTTTAGGGCCTCAGGACCAGGGCTGATTTTTTCAAAATTTGCCAATGTCATTATAGGAGGTTATAACTTTGTACCACTTTAACATATCCAGAGGATTTTGAGATTGTTTTCTTTTCACACATTGTACTTCAAATTAATAGAAAAATTTTGATGATATCTTTTGTGTTTAGTTATGAAAATTTGACAAAAAATTCTTAAAATTATTCAGGCAGATAGTCATAGGACCCAAGAAAATTATTACTAACATTTCCCAAATGTATGCTTTATATCGGTGGTGCTTTTTATGCATCATCTCTCTTTTTCGCTTGTTAGGAGGTTCAGAATTGTGGGTGTAATTTTTCTAAAAAAAAAACATTGAAAATCGTGAAAACCCAAATTCTAATGAGGATAATAATAATAATCGCGATAGTCGTGATCTTGGCTGTTACTGCGGGATCCTGGCTGCCGCGTACTGCCCAGGCTCAGAAGCTGTGGGAACTACCTGCATCCTATGACATAGAATCATGTTAGGGTGCGGGATTGAAAACATTAAAAACCTTTTTGTCTTTGATTTAGGATCACCTCCAAATAAATAAGGCGTCTAAATAAACCTTAACCACCATCACCGACAGATGGCACAAAAACAAGCAAATAAAGTTTGTCATTTTTAAAGCGACTGTAACAAACTTGTGGGTCTCTTAGAAAAGAACAACATGAATGAATACTCCAAGGATGAAATACTTTTTTCACCAACCTTTCCAGAAGAAGAAGAAAATTTGGAGAAAAAAGAAACTGTATCATCTGGGGCAAAAAATCCACACTTTAGAAGCCATTCAGATAAGTGTGTTTTATATAAAGAATACATGGGTGCTGATGGGTCCCAAGAAGATAATCAAATAATAATTGATTCACCTCCTTTACCAGAAACTACTGAAAACTCCCAGACCAAAACAAAAGAGACAGTTGAGGAAGGTGCACAGAGTGACAACCCTTCAGGTGAGTGATTTATTTTACTATTTGTTTACCATGACATGTTGTTATATGTAATTTATTAGGTTTTTATTCATAGGCTTTTCATTTCTTCTCACCATTTTATGATATTACCATTTAAATGGAGATTCCAATTTCAACTAACATTCTTTGCATAATACTTATTTAATTCAGCATCATGATTTCTGTATCACAGTATATACTTTAGTATAAGCCAAGTTTTTTGACACAAAATGTGCTGAAAAAACCAAACTCAGCTTATACTTGAGTCTATAAAATAATAACTCTATACGCCAACCACAGGTCCTTATCTTGCTTACTGGCTGGCTATATAATAGAGGGCATGGGTTACCAGGCTTTACTGGGCATTGGATGGCTATGTACTGGGGGCATGAGCAGGCAGGCTATGTACTAGGGGGCCTGGGCTGGCTTTATACTGGTGGGCATGGTCTAGCAGGCTATACTAGGAGGCAGGGGGCAAGCTATATACTAGGGGACATGGGCTGGCTAGCTATTTACTGGGGGGTATAGGCTGGCTAGCTATATACTAGAGGGCATGGGCTAGCTAACTATATATTAGGGGCCAAGGGACTGGTTAGCTATATTCTGGGGGGAAGGGGACTAGCTAGCTATATATTGGCTGTAGGCTGTGACCGATGCCTTTTTCACCTTTTTCAATAGGTTTTTCCAGATTTTGTGTAAAATTTGGTACCTTAGCTTATACTCGGGTTGGCTTATACTCGAGTACATACGGTCATTTTTCAGTTTGAATTGTTATTTAATATGGATATTTCTCCATGGGAACATACATCTGTCCTGGTTATGTAATGTAAATACGGGTTGACAGCTCATTACAGTCACGCTACAAATATCAGAACAACCTTGAACACGTGTGTCCATAATTTGACCTATTATAATTAAGGTAATAAACAACTGGATTTTTTTTATTAAATACTCTCTTATGGAGTTTCAAAATTTCAAAGATGGCCTGAAACTTACAGTTATTAACCTGTCATTGGAAATTCTTAAGTGTCCAGCAATTAAACCCTGCACAAATCAACTTATGTTAGCACTAGAGATGAGCGAGCACTAAAATGCTCGGGTACTCGTTATTCGAGACGAACTTTTCCCGATGCTCGAGTGCTCGTCTCGAATAACGAACCCCATTGAAGTCAATGGGAGACTCGAGCATTTTTCAAGGGGACCAAGGCTCTGCACAGGGAAGCTTGGCCAAACACCTGGGAACCTCAGAAAAGGATGGAAACACCACGGAAATGGACAGGAAACAGCAGGGGCAGCATGCATGGATGCCTCTGAGGCTGCATAATCGCACCATTATGCCAAAATTATGGGCAACAGCATGGCCATGACAGAGTGACAGAATGAAGCTAGATAGCATCTAAAACATGCAATAATTGACCCTGACACTATAGGGGACGGCATGCAGAGGCAGCGGCAGCAGGCTAGAGAGTGGCATGGCGACATACCCTAAATGGACTCAGGCTTCAAACCAATGGGTGGCAGAGAGGAACCAAAGGAGGTGAGCAAGAAGCGCTCAAATAATATCGGTACATGATAAAAGTTTGCCAGTATATTTTGTGGATTACACAGCAGGGTGGCGACAAAGTTAACATGGAAGCCATGAAAACAACCCAAAATTCTGCCTGACACAGCTCGTTTGATAAGGGGACCATGTGTGGAGGCAGTGAACTAGTAGTAGATTAAAGGTGCTGCAGTTAAAACTATGTTAGTTGGATCTTGGCATGGAGCTGGCGCTCCGCTGCCAGGCGAGCTTTCACCAATCCAAGCCCCTGTCTCTAGGCTACTCCCCAAACAGCACTTCTAAGAACCTTTTGTATAAGATAAAGTGTAGTAGCGTTCTTATAAGTTTAGGATATGCCAGGTGAGGGGAATGTAAACAGATGCGCAAGAAGCGCTGAAATAATATCGGTAAATGATAAAAGTTTGCAAGTATATTTTGTGGATTACACAGCAGGGTGGCGACAAAGTTAACAACTTTGATGTGGAATCCATGAAAACAACCCAAATTTCTGCCTGACACACCTCGTTTGATAAAGGGACGATGTATGGAGGCAGCTATATGGACGACTTTTGGAGGTAGCAATGGAGACAACGTGTGGAGGCTGCTATGGAGACAATTTAATTTGGATAGTGCCTGTATGTGGCAGTCCCAAAAATTTTTCAAACCAGAGGAGCAGGTAGGTGGCCCTCCAGAAAAATGGAATAGATTGAGTGCCTGTATGTGGCACTCCCAAAAATTGTTTAAAACAGAGGACCGGGTAGGTGGCCCTCCAGAAAAATGGAATAGATTGAGTGCCTGTATGTGGCACTCCCAAAAATTGTTTAAAACAGAGGACCGGGTAGGTGGCCCTCCAGAAAAATTAAATGCATAGAGTACTATAGCTAGAGCCAGTGGGCCCTGTCAAAAAATAGCCAGTTTCCTCTGCTTTACTGTACAAAGAGGAGGAGAAGGAGGAAAATGAGGAGGAGGAGGAGTGGATCAATTATTCAGGTTGAGCTTCCTTCACCTGGTGGAGATTGGAAATTATGAGAAATCCAGGCTTTATTCATCTTAATAAGCGTCATCCTGTCAGCGCTGTCAGTCGACAGGCGTGTACGCTTATCGGTGATGATGCCACCAGCTGCACTGAAAACCCGCTCGGACAAGACGCTAGCGGCAGGGCAGGCAAGAACCTCCAAGGCGTACAGCGCCAGTTCGTGCCACATGTCCAGCTTTGAAACCCAGTAGTTGTAGGGAGCTGTGTGATCATTTAGGACGATGGTATGGTCAGCTACGTACTCCCTCACCATCTTTCTGTAAAGATCAGCCCTACTCTGCCGAGACTGGGGACAGGTGACAGTGTCTTGCTGGGGTGACATAAAGCTGGCAAAAGCCTTGTAAAGCGTACCCTTGCCAGTGCTGGACAAGCTGCCTGCTCGCCTACTCTCCCTCGCTACTTGTCCCGCAGAACTACGCACTCTGCCGCTAGCGCTGTCAGAAGGGAAATACTGTTTCAGCTTGTGCACCAGGGCCTGCTGGTATTCATGCATTCTCACACTCCTTTCCTCTGCAGGGATGAGAGTGGAAAGATTTTGCTTGTACCGTGGGTCCAGGAGAGTGAACACCCAGTAATCGGTGCTGGAATAAATTCTTTGAACGCGAGGGTCACGGGATAGGCAGCCTAGCATGAAATCTGCCATATGCGCCAGAGTACCAACGCGTAAGAATTCACTCCCCTCACTGGCCTGACTGTCCATTTCCTCCTCCTCCAACTCCTCCAACTCCTCTTCTTCTGCCCATACACGCTGAACAGTGAAGGACTCAACAATGGTCCCCTCTTGTGTCTCGCCAACATTCTCCTCCTCTTCCTCCTCATCCTCCTCCACCTCCACCTCCTCCGATATGCGCTGAGAAACAGACCTGAGGGTGCTTTGGCTATCAACAAGGGAATCTTCTTCCCCCGTCTCTTGTGACGAGCGCAAAGCTTCCGACTTCATGCTGATCAGAGAGTTTTTCAACAGGCCAAGCAGCGGGATGGTGAGGCTGATGATGGCGGCATCGCCACTGACCATCTGTGTTGACTCCTCAAAGTTACTCAGCACCTGACAGATATCAGACATCCACGTCCACTCCTCATTGTAGACTTGAGGAAGCTGACTGACCTGACTACCAGTTCTGGTGGAAGTTGACATCTGGCAGTCTACAATCGCTCGGCGCTGCTGGTAAACTCTGGATAACATGGTCAGTGTTGAATTCCACCTCGTGGGCACGTCGCACAACAGTCGGTGAGCGGGCAGTTGGAGGCGGCGCTGCGCTGCCCTGAGAGTGGCAGCATCTGTGCTGGACTTCCTGAAATGCGCACAGATGCGGCGCACCTTCGTGAGCAAATCAGACAGATTGGGGTATGTCTTGAGGAAACGCTGAACTATCAGATTTAACACATGGGCCAGGCATGGCACATGTGTCAGTCTGCCGAGTTGCAGAGCCGCCACCAGGTTACGGCCGTTGTCACACACAACCATGCCTGGCTTCAGGTTCAGCGGTGCCAGCCACAGATCAGTCTGCGCCGTGATGCCCTGTAATAGCTCTTGGGCGGTGTGCCTTTTATCGCCTAGGCTCAGCAGTTTGAGCACCGCCTGCTGTCGCTTAGCGACGGCACTGCTGCTGTGCCTAGAGCTACCGACTGATGGCGCCGTGCCCACGGATGGTAGTTCGGAGGAGGAGGTGGAGGAGGGGTGGGAGGAGGAGGAGGCATAGTAGGCCTGAAACACCTGGACCGAGGTAGGCCCCGCAATCCTCGGCGTCGGCAGTATATGACCAGCCGCAGGGTCAGACTCGCTCCCAGTCTCCACCAAGTTAACCCAATGTGCCGTCAGCGATATATAGTGGCCCTGCCCGGCAGCACTCGTCCACGTGTCCGTGGTCAGGTGGACCTTGTCAGAAACGGTGTTGGTCAGGGCACGGATGATGTTGTCTGACACGTGCTGGTGCAGGGCTGGGACGGCACATCGGGAAAAGTAGTGGCGGCTGGGGACCGAATACCGAGGGGCGGCCGCCGCCATGAGGTTGCGAAAGGCCTCGGTCTCTACTAGCCTATAGGGCAGCATCTCCAGGCTAAGCAATCTGGAGATGTGCACATTAAGGGCTTGGGCGTGCGGGTGGGTTGCACTATATTTGCGTTTCCGCTCCAGCGTCTGGGGTATGGAGAGCTGAACGCTGGTGGATGCTGTGGAGGATCGTGGAGGCGACGATGGGGTTTTTGTGGCAGGGTCCTGGGCAGGGGGCTGACTATCAGCTGACACAGGGGAAGGAGCAGTGGTGTGCACGGCCGGAGGTGAACGGGCTTGTTGCCACTGAGTGGGGTGTTTAGCATTCATATGCCTGCGCATACTGGTGGTAGTTAAGCTAGTAGTGGTGGAACCCCTGCTGAGCCTGGTTTGGCAAATGTTGCACACCACAGTCCGACGGTCATCCGGTGTTTCCTTAAAGAACCTCCAGACTTCTGAAGATCTAGCCCTCGCCGCAAGAGCCCTCGCCACGGGAGCTTCACTAGTTGACACATTTGGCGCTGATGCACCAGCTCTGGCCCTGCCTCTCCGTCTGGCCCCACCACTGCCTCTTCCAACCTGTTCTGGTCGAGGACTCTCCTCCGTCTCAGAAGCACTGTGTTCACCCGGCCTCTCAACCCAGCTTGGGTCTGTCACCTCATCATCCTCCGATCCCTCAGTCTGCTCCCCCCTCGGACTTCATGCCCTGACAACAACTTCCCCACTGTCTGACAACCGTGTCTCCTCATCGTCGGACACCTCTTTACACACTTCCACTACGTCAAGAAGGTCATCATCACCCACAGACTGTGACTGGTGGAAAACCTGGGCATCGGAAAATTGCTCAGCAGCAACCGGACAAGTGGTTTGTGACTGTGGGAAGGGTCCAGAAAACAGTTCCTCAGAGTATGCCGGTTCAAATGCCAAATTTTCCTGGGAGAGGGCAGACTGGGGGGGAGGAGGCTGAGGTGCAGGAGCTGGAGGAGTGGCGATTTCGGTGACATGGGTGGACTGCGTGGAAGACTGACTGGTGGACAAATTGCTCGAAGCATTGTCAGCAATCCACGACATCACCTGTTCGCACTGTTCTGGCCTCAACAGTGCTCTACCACGAGTCCCAGTAACTTCAGACATGAACCTAGGGAGTGTAGCTCTGCGGCGTTCCCCTGCTCCCTCATAAGCAGGTGGTGTCTCACCCCGGCCAGGACCACGGCCTCTGACCCCTGCAGTAGTTGGACGCCCACGTCCCCGCCCTCGTCCTCTACCCCTAGCCCTCGGGTTAAACATTTTTAAAATGAGAGTTATAGCTTTAATTTTTTTTTAACTTTTTTTTGTGGTTTTTTTTTTTTTTTGAGTTTTTAAAACCAAACAATGCTATCCTATTGCTATGGCTATTTTCTAGCCAAGTATGAAAGCACACTACTATGCCAGATGAGATGACACTGAGTTATTAAACAAAATAAACGTAAAATAAAAAAGGACAAATGGCAGACTGTGCCTAATTGAAATCCAACCCCTACTAAATTTTCCCACTTCGGTCTTTGCAATGGATATGTGCGTCACTAAGCGCAAAACACAGCGGTCGCAAGTCTCACTACAAATTGCTCACAATTGGCTAGTAGATGCACTGCAGCAAGTACAGCCACCAGCAGATCAACCAGAAATCAAATATATAACGCTACTGTAGGCGTAAGTAAGCCGTTTGGATTCTCCTATGGCTATTTTCTAGCCAAGTATGAAAGCACACTACTATGCCAGATGAGATGACACAGTTATTAAACAAAATAAACGTAAAATAAAAAAGGACAAATGGCAGACTGTGCCTAATTGAAATCCAACCCCTACTAAATTTTCCCACTTCGGTCTTTGCAATGGATATGTGCGTCACTAAGCGCAAAACACAGCGGTCGCAAGTCTCACTACAAATTGCTCACAATTGGCTAGTAGATGCACTGCAGCAAGTACAGCCACCAGCAGATCAACCAGAAATCAAATATATAACGCTACTGTAGGCGTAAGTAAGCCGTTTGGATTCTCCTATGGCTATTTTCTAGCCAAGTATGAAAGCACACTACTATGCCAGATGAGATGACACTGAGTTATTAAACAAAATAAACGTAAAATAAAAAAGGAAAAATGGCAGACTGTGCCTAATTGAAATCCATCCCCTACTAAATTTTCCCACTTTGGTGTTTGAGGTGGATATGTGTGCCACTAAGAGCTAAACACAACGGTAGCAAGTCCCCCTGCTAATTCCTCACAAAATGGTACTAGATGCAAATAAAAAAAAAAAAAAGTAGAACGTTATTGTAGCCCTAAGAAGGGCTGTTGGGTTCTTGGAGAATCACTCCTGCCTAACACTATTCTAATAGAACAGCCTAACGCTTTCCCTGACCAGCAGCAGCTCTCTCCCTAGCGGCATCCAGACACAGAATGATCCGAGCAGCGCGGGCAGCGGCTAGTCTATCCCAGGGTCACCTGATCTGGCCAGCCAACCACTGCTATCGACGTGTAAGGGTACCACGTCATGCTGGGTGGAGTGCAGAGTCTCCTGGCTTGTGATTGGCTCTGTTTCTGGCCGCCAAAAAGCAAAACGGCGGGAGCTGCCATTTTCTCGAGCGGGCGAAGTATTCGTCCGAGCAACGAGCAGTTTCGAGTACGCTAATGCTCGAACGAGCATCAAGCTCGGACGAGCATGTTCGCTCATCTCTAGTTAGCACCTAAAACCATAAAAGATGACAATCTGAGCTGTCATTGATTCCGATTTACAGACAAGCTAGGTGTGCGAGATGCAGAGCAACATCACTCTTGTTGATAAATTAATCATAGGGAAGTAATAAGAGTGTACCAAGAGTGTACGTACCAAGGCATTGGTTCGGCCTGACCCGGAATATGCTGTTGAGTTCTGGGCTCCAGTCCATAAAAAAGGATGCCCTGGAGCTGAAGCGGGTTCAATGAAGAGCCACAAAAATGATAAGGGGTAAAAATGATGGAGGGCCTCAGTTATGAGGATAGATTAAAACAACTAGATTTATTTAGTCTGGAAAAAAGACGACTACGAGGGGATATGTTTAATTTATTTAAATATATGAATGGTTCATACAAAAAATATGGTGGTAAGTTGTTCCAGATTAAATCAAATCAAAAGACGAAGGGCACTGTCTGCGTCTGGAGAAAACAAGGTTAGGTCACCAGAGGCAACAAGGGTTTTTTACTATGAGAACTGTGGAACAGGCGCTGGTCACAGCAGGGACAGCAAAGAGCTTCAAAAAGGGTCTAGATGCCTTTTTACACCTAAATAAAATTGTTTCCCCTAAATCCCTTCCTTATCCAATCCCTTTCCTTCCCTGGTTGAACTTCATGGACATATGTCTTTTTTCATATGTATAAACTGATACAATAATTTCTCAAACACTTCTTCTGAATTTTTTTTTTTTTTTTAAAGGGGACCTGTCAAGCGATTAAAAACCCTCTGAAAGCATTTACTAAAATAAGCAGCTCCCTAGCCCTCCCCCAGTAAGAGCATTGTTAAAACTCTAGCTTTATCAGAACATACTCATAAGCTAGGAAACGCTCCAGTACATATCGGTCTGATCTTCGGACCTAGCTTACAGCGGTCTGGCGTATTCATGAGGGGGTGGTTCGAGGTGCTCCCATCTCTTCAGATTTTCCCCAGGACCACCACTCCCACACCTAAAGTCCTAAGACTGCAACCTTGTGAATAAGTTGGACCACTGTAAGCTAGGTCCGATGATCAGACTTCTATTCAGTGGATTGTTACCTAGCTTATCGATATGTTTCGATAAAGCTAGAGATTTAACAATGCTATAACTGGGAGAAGGTTAGGTAGCTTCTTACTTTAAGTTAGTGAAAGTTAAAACCTTGACTGGTGTACTCAGCTGGCACTGAACTACCTTCTATCCAGTGAGCTCTTCTCCAATTGTGTTGAAAATGGAGATAAGGAGAATAATGTAACCATAATATCTGCATGTTTCTTAACAGCCTCAGTTACATGAGTTTATAATGACCTGCTATTACTTCTGGCATTAAAGACTAATGTTTGTCTTAGGGAGAGAGGACATGTCTGGCAGGTTGTTTTGTCATAAATCTTAGTGCACCAAGTAAGGTTGAAAGGTTTAACCAGCATGCAATCTTCTGTGAAAACACAAAAAATATAACATCAAATTAGCATTTGGTAGTCAAGGAACCCATATACTCTTTTAGAACTGAGGTCCCTGCTATTAGTATATCTCCCCCGTGCAAAAACTTTCCAGCATTTTAATAGAAATGGGAATTTTGTCAAAGCTTTTCCAAACTGCAAAGGAGGTATCAAAAAATACAAATTGGTACTATGTTCACAAGCAATTATAAATATTAAATAAATTTTATTAGTTATGCAAAAAATTATTAATAACAACAAATTTACATAGCATGGTAGTTGTACAATGGGAATACATGAATAAAAACAGTGCATAGCCACATGTAGAATAAGCAAAGTGCCATAGGGAATAAAATGAATCTGTATGGAGTAGAAGACCTAGTAACTAGAGGTAGAAGACAGCTATATACAAGCCTCAGCTTGCTTACATGGACAGCTCTAAAACAATACTAGAAAGTCATTGCCATACCAGGATACCGTGAAGCCCCAACACGTGTTTCGCCCACTGGCTTTCTCAAGGGGAGTGTCAAGTTCAGGTGAGTCATGGGTTATATATCACTCTGAACCAATAGGAAGATAGAGAGCAATTAGGATACAGGTGTCCTGCAGACATGACGACACACAAAGGGAAGTGAAAATAAAATAGCTGGCGACTGATTAGCCCCCAGAAATGTCTATCAGTCGCACTGGCGTCTAAAATATGCTCGCATGCGCCAAACGGTAGATGAGACCTGCCTAAAGATCGTGGGAGCTCGAAATAGAGCTTCACCGCGCATGCGTAGATCGAAGCCAGAAAAAACTGGCGCACGCACCTGATGCCCGAAGAAAAAAGTTGCGCCTATCGCATGAGTTCTGTCGCGATGCCGAAAGTAAGGGGCAAGTGTGCCTGTGCAGAATAGATAGCGTAGCTGGGGAAGGCTGGATGTACAATACTGAATCCACGTGCAGAGGAGCCAATAACTAGACTAATATAAAATGTCCCTCATGACATAAAAATGATTGGTCCCAGATTGTGTAATAAAGTGTGCAAAGATAGTATGCAATATGATAAAAACCTCGTAAGTGTAAACATAATGTAAACAATAGTATGTGTAAACATAATGTAAACAATAGTAAGTGTAAACATAATGTAAACAATGGTAAAAAACACTGAAGTGTACAATAATATTAAAGTACAGTCATAAAAGGTGAATGCTGACATCATACATAACTAAATACCTAAAAATTCAAGAAGAGCCACTGATAGTGGCAGAGATGTTACAAGTGCTGGACAAGGTGAGAGGTGAAAAACAAAAGTGAATAGTGGCACACGTGCAAACATGCAGTGAGGTGAGATGTAACAAAATACTAATATTGCTAGGAAGGACAGATATGCCGGCCAAAAGAGGCCCCTAATGATTTAGAATGGATGAGCGTGTCCGCAAAACATGAAATCCAAGGTCTTGAATAAAGTTGCTCGTTCCTAAGAAAGTGATTACTGTGAAGATATAAAAGTGAAGAAGAAACTGCAAAGGAGAAGCAGGTCTGTGTTGAAAGTGGGACAATGCCCCATGACTACATCCAGGATGTTCTTAATACTAATTTATATTATGAATACAAGTTCTTTTTCCAGCTGTACTGGAGTCCAATTTCATAAACAGCTATATGACTGCATTCACGACAAGGTGGCACAAAGTATAAAGACCAAGGAACTGGGCACTTACCTGTAATTGTCCATACTGATTCATTCCATGTAGTGAAAAGAAAGATGCATGTAGAGAGCTATTGGACGTATTCATTGGTTTCTTTTAGATATCGGGGAATCGATTCGAACGAAGTGGAATTCGATACGAATTTCATTGAAAATTTTATTCGTCACGGATCCAAAGTTTTTATGCTGATACCTGGGAACAAAGTTTTTTTCCGCTTTTTTTTTAGCTAAAAAAAGAAAGGAACAACCTCAATGACATCTGCAGACCTGTAAGCCAATCAGTGACCGGCAGGCTTATGTGATATCACACAGACTATAAAAACTGTCAGCCATTTGCAATCTCAGCATTTCCCACTGCATGTGCCGTCTGTAGCGTCCAGCTGCTTCTACTGTACTGTGCTGTATAGATTTCTGCTCCAATCCCAGGGTGTGCGTTTAGGGCAATCTGTATACCACAAATAGTAGTTCTCTTTTGTTACTGAAGCCACTAGGAAGAAATATGTTTCATATCCACACAGCTGCTGTAGTGATTTCTGCCACTCTCCCAGGGTGTGCGTTTAGGGGGATCTGTATACCCCAAATAACAGTTCTTTTTTTGTTGCTGAAGCCACTAGGAAGAAATCTGTTTCATATCCGCATAGCAGCTGTAGTGATTTCTGCTCCTCTCCCAGGGTATCAGTTGTGGGTTATCTATATAGCACAATTTTGTGTTGCTAAAGTTGAGAGCAAGAACTATGTTTCAAATCCACGTAGTATATAGAGTGATTTTCACTCCAATTACAGGGTGTCCTTTGTGGGGTATCTGTATAAAGCAAATTCAGATACTTTTTGTGTTGCTAATGTTGAGAGCAAGAGATACATGTCAAATCCACATAGTTGATTAACCACTATGTCAGACAGAAAGGTGGCAGGTGGAGCAGGCAGAGGTTGCAGCACAGTGAGGGGACGTTGTAGCACAGTTGACTCTGTGAGGCCAGAACTGCCGTGTTCACCTAGCAGCAGTGTGTTGTTGATTGGTTGACTAAGTCACCCAATTTCTCAAATATAACATCTGACAACCCCAGCCGAGAGTCCATGGGTTCGTCAGATACAACAATTAGTTGGCATGGCCCAGGAGCAGATCAGCGGCCCTCACCTGTCCTCAAACAGCCTCAGTCCTGTTCATTTCCCTCAGCCAGAGAGCTACTAGGTGGTCTGGGCTCAGCGCCACTATACAGTGAGGATGAAGTGTTTGAGGACAGTCAGCAGCTGCTTGGCAGTAAAGAGGTGGGGCAAACATCTGCTGCTTCGTGCAATAGGCAGGCTGTGCATACTGACACCATTGAGAAGAATAACAGTGACAGGGAAACGCAAATTGACGATGATGTAGCCGATGGCACTTGGGAGCCGGGTGTTACAAGGGATTCATCGTTGTCGGGTGAAGAAAGTGTCAGCTTGCGCATCAGGCAGCAGAGCAGGCAGCAAGTCACGAGGACGGGAACCAAGCGGCTGCCGGGTACAAACCCCGCTTCAGAGGTCCAAGTAAGCAGTGGTACAGGGGGCCAGCGAGGCAGCGGCTTTAGTAGTCACTCAGTGCAGAGTGTTGGCAGTAAAATCACCACCTCGGCGGGGTGGCAGTTTTTTGTTAAGACACCAGAGGAGCCGAGCGTGTATATGTGTTGAATCGGTGTGCAGTAAGTCAAGCGTGGCCAGGGAGCTTACGTCAACACATGCAGAGTCACCATCCAATGGCCTGGGAGAAACGTGGAACAGATGTTGCCGCCGCCACAGAAACAGCAGCAGCACCTAGTGCACACATTCCATTTCAGCCAGTCAAGGCTTCAGCACCTCTGCCGAAGGGAAGTGTTTGTCTTTGGAATCATCTCCAGGTCCAGATGCTCCTGCTTCTCGCTACGCATGGCACCAGCAGTCGTTGAAAGAGGCAATTACAAAGAGACAACTGTATGCGTCCAGCCATCCTAAGGTGCAGAAGCGTGCTCTTGTCCAAGTTGTTGGTACTGCATTCCCTCCCTTTCCAAGTCGTGGACCCTTCAGAGAACTTATGGCTTGTGCTAAACCCAGGTGAAGAGTTCCAAGACAAAATTTTTTTTTCCATAAAGGCAGTGCCAGTCCTTCACAAATATGTAGAACAGAAGATGGGCCAGTCCTTGAGCTTATCAGTTTCTTCCAAGGTGCACGGCAGCACGGACATGTGGAGCTGTAACTACGGTCAGGGCCAGTACATGTCCTTTACAGCCCACTGGGTGAATGTGCTTCCCGCCCAACCACACCAACACCAAGAGACGCCGCTTTCTCCTCCACGTTGTCAAACTGCTGCTCCTGCGCCAATGTCCGCCTCCTCCTCCTACTTCTCCACCACCACCTTAGCCTAAGTGCTGCTCCATCATACCACATGTGCAGGGCACAGCAGTTTCAAGCAGTTCTAGACCTGGTTTGCCTGGGCGAACAAAGTCACAGAGGGGAAGAACTGCTCCGCATCATGCAACAAGAAATGAATTTGTGGCTTTCTCTGCGACAGCTGAAAATTGGAACCATGGTGTCCGCGCTGCACCGGGGAGTAATGGCCCATGAACTCTGCATGGCGCACATGTTGAATCTGGTTGTCAACAAGTTCCTCAAGTCTTCCACCCATTTACAAGGCATTCTAAAAATGGGCAGGAAACTGTGCATGCACTTCAGCCATTCTTACAGAGCCAAGCACACCATCCTTGAGTTGCAGCGTCAGAACAGCCTCCCCAACATAATCTGACATGCGATGTTTCCACCAATTGGAATTCCAGACTCCATATGTGAGAGCACCTGTATGAACAGAGAAAAGCCATTAATGATTTTTTGATGATGCAAGCGGACCGGAGTGCTCCCCTTTGTAACTCATGCGTGACACCTGCCATTTGCTCAGGCCCTTTGAAGAGGCCATGTTATTTGTCAATCGCCAAGATTGTGGGATGGATAACGTCATTCCACTGCTGAACTGGAGGAGGACATTGGACCACAAGCAGAGTCTGGTGAAATCAGTGGTTTTTCCACTAAGGTGACAAGAAAGGAGGAGCAGGAGCTTCTGGTTGAGGTAGAAGATGAGTTAGATGACCCAGAAGCACCATGGCAGTATACAGTGGAGATGGAGGCTGGCAGTCCTTCAGAGTCACTTGTGCAGATGGCCCGCAGCATGCTGCTTTGCCTAACTATTGACAGCCGAATAGTCAACATCCAGCATAGGGATGACTTTTGGTCATGACTCCCCCCTCTTGCACCCTCGCTACCGGTCAAAAATGGGTGACTTTTTTCCAGCTGCCAAGGGGGAGGAACAACTGGTGTACTATTGAGAAATACTGAAAAGACAGTTGGCTGCTGCCTTTGTGCGCCATTATCCATCCTATGTCAGGTCTGACCGAGGGATTCCTGGCAGTGTTCGCTCACGTACTACTGCCACGGCTGCAGTGGGGAGAAAGGAGGGGGTAGGAGCAGTAGCAGCTCCATCAGCAGCAGCTTAAGTCTGGAGTCCTTAATGAGCAAGTTCCTTCACCCACCTAGTAAGCAGGGTAGCCACCACCAGCAGCAGCAGGACATGGAGCAGACCCTGCACCAACAGGTGGTGGCCTACTTGGACAGCACTTTACCACCCCAGGTAGAGGATCCCCTGGACTACTGGGCAGCCAAACTTGATGCGTGGCCGCAACTTGCGGAGTTTGCAGTAGAGAAGCTGTCCTGCCCGGCCAGTAGTGTGGCATTAGAGCGGGTGTTCAGTGTGGTTGGGGCCATCGTTACCCCAAGGAGAACCCGCTTGTCCTCCCATAATGTGGAGAGACTGACCTTTGTCAAGATGAATTGGGCTTGGATTGGTTCAGATTTCAACTCACCAATGCCTTATGCATCAGATTAGATCGTCATGACGCCTCCCTCAAATGTTGAGAAATGAGTCTGGATTCTAACTACCTGCCTCAGCCACTATTCCGATGCTGCCACCCGCCTACTGCAACACATCTGCTGCCAGTTGCTCCATCTGCCTCCTACCATCTTTACCAGGTACTAGAACTGTCTGCAACCTACACAATCTGTCATTGTGCAACTCTGTGGCTTTTCATGTTGCTGCCACCTCCACACTCCATCATTGTGCCACTTTATGGGCTCATGTTGCTGCTGCTAATGCCACCCCACACTCTATCATTGTGCCACTCTGTTGCTTACCAAGTTGCCGCCACCTCCACACTCTGTGGCTTACCAGGTTGCCGCCATCTCCACACTCTATCATTGTGCCACTCTGTGGCTTACCAGCTTTCCGCCACCTCCACACTATCATTGTTCCAGTCTGTGGCTTTCCATGTTGCTGCCATCTGTGGGCTCCTGCTGCTGCTTCTGCTGCCGTCACTTCCACACTCCATCATTGTGCCACTCTGTGGGCTGCTGCTGCCACTTCCATACTCTATCATTGTGCCACTCTGTGGCTTTCCTTGTTGCTGCCACATCCACGCTGTCATTGTGCCACTCTGCGGACCTACTCATGCTGCAGCAAACTGACCGCTGTCTCCCTGCAACACTGTTTTCACCCTCCACCGCTCTATGACGTTGCCACTATGTTTAGTTTTCCCCTTCATTTCCTCTGTCAGAAGGAATGAAAATCCTCAGGATTGATAGCCAAAAGCAGGAGTGGATACAGAACACAGAGGACATGCAAATATCCAATTAACTGGTCATCTCTGTTTTGGATCCACTCCTGTATGTTTTTGGCTATAGCAATACTGATGATGGATTATTGACCAATTGAAAGCTGACACTGATGGACAAAATGAAGGGCAAAATGATCAGTGACGTCATTGCAGAATTACTGCCGACACCCTCTGCACTCTTTTGGGGGGTTTCTACATGTATCTGCATTTAACAGAACAGGTTCTGTGGTAATCTTTGGAATCATCTGATGTCAGTGTAAAAAGAGTGCACTCTTTACAGTGGGAACTTGGCCCTCAGCTCAGTCCTTTCGAGCTGGCACAGACATTACCTTGTCAGGCTGCGTTCCTGCTTCGCTTATTTGGTGAAGTTGGCCTCTTTAAGTGCCCATGGAATTGAAAAGTGAAGCTATTCTAAGAGTGGTGGCTGTCATGTGCGTGTCATACCAAAACACAGCATTGTTTGAACACCAAACCACGCTCCCTATGCATATTTAAGCATGTCACAATGTTCTTCAACACCCAACAGATTCTCTGCAGCCAGAAAATACCTGTTTTTTTAACGTGATTCATTATGATACGATTTGGGTTGAATCAAATTCTTTCCAAAAATTTGGCAAATCGGGTCATATCGAAATTCAACAAATTTGCCCATCTCTAGTCTCTTTCCATTGTGTAATGCAAGCTGTGCCTGTATGTCTGTATCCTGAAACATATCGCCTTACTCCATATAGACATGCCTGTCATGCCTGTCATATGATTTTAAAAGACAATGGCAAGCTGAATCACTACTGTACTCATATTTATGACAAGGTGACTACCTGTACAGGAGATTTCTTTAGGGTACTTCATCCTGCCCATATATCCCCTTTAACACATTTGAAATTGTTTAAAATTGAAATAACGGCATAAGGTTTGTACCTGATGGAAAAAATATGATTATGTATCCCATTACAGTGAAAACTAAGAGAATTTTATGTATTTTCACAATTCTTAGGAAACAGTTCTTCATGTCACCATCACCTCATGACTACACGAGAACTTCAGCTTTACTGGAATAAAGAGAAATATAATGAAAAACCAGTCAAACTCCTTTTTCAGATCCAGTCCACCCGTATAGCTGAGGATTTTCTTTCCAAGTTTGTGGTAAGCCAATAAATGTAAATTACTATAAATAAAAGCAAGGAAATCTGATCTGTTTGGTATGGGTGAAGTCTTTGACAATGTGCATGGCCACCAAAATCACCCTCCAAATTTTATACTCAGCAGGACCTTGACCCATGAAATACTCATACATCTGTTCCTGCTCTCAATACACATGTACTTAAGAGTCATTTTCGGAACTTTCCTTATATGGACAGTTATATCACTGGGCCCCCTTATTCTGCTGAGCAGCATATTCACTTGGAAAGGCTGAGGGGAGGGATACAATATGCTGCATCCTCTCCCCATAGTATATTGTCTCCCTGAGGGCATGCGCAGCTCAGCAAGAGACAGTAGGATGCAAAAATGTAGCTTGCTACATCTTTCAATCCTGACATTTTCAGCGCATCCAACAACCATGCCTCTGTCTGTCACTATATCAGCACATACATCAGGACCTTTCCAGATGTATACGCTGAACATATACAAAAAACTTGATGTGAAACCAGCCTTATTATGCCACTGACCCCCTCTAAATCCACCTCCTTCTCACTCCATCATCTTACCAAGAGAAAACTACAAAATGGTGACCAGTCTGTCCCAAATAATCTTCAGTAAAAATACAAGGATGGCACTCCAAATCCTAGTGCACGTCAACAAGCGATTGAGCACTATACAGATCCAATGAAAAGACGACCCGCCACACATATGGTCTTCTTGCTTGAACTGAAAAGTTTATTAGCAAACGGCTACATGTAGTACATCATATTTACTACATGTAGCTATTTGCTAATAAACTTTTCAGTTCAAGCAAGAAGACCATTTGTGTGCCAGGTCTTCTTTTTATTCGTATTTTTGAGGGAGACTCTCTTACCGTGAAAATCCAAATGTTGGTGGAGGTTCAGGCTTCTAATCTGCCAGATTTCAGTGTCCTATTATATTTTAAAAAGAATGTCTTACTCCCTTTTATTTTATATGAGCAATATGTTTTAACCTGATAAAAAGACAAAGAACGGAATACATTGCATACAAAATGCAGGAGGAGAATACAGACATCATCTGAATTAGTCTTAACTTTTATACTTAAAATTTCACAAGGCTCAAACACTCTACTAATCAGTAGTAACCATGTCAGATAAGCTGGCTGGGGGGACGGCGCAGGGGAACACAGGTGAAAAGTCCAAAATCACCAAAAAGTCCAATAAAGAAAATCAAAAAGGTCACCGCATCAACGTCCTTGCCCAAATGAAGGAAAGGAATGTAATGCAAATACTTGGCGTGTTCTCCTGATCAGCGTTCCTCCGGCTTTGCTGGGTGAGGCACCTGGATGATGGCTGCTGGTCGGTACGTAGGTTCTGTCTTCCGACTAAGGAATTCTGCCTCCTTGTGGTTAGTTCCGCTAATTCAGCGGTTACTCCAGCTCGTTCGCCATGAGGGGAGAGAAAATGACACGCAATAGTACAAACAGGTTTTTTTGTAGATTGAGTTGAAAATTTATTCAGTATACTCACAAACAAGGATTAAAATAAGGCCTTCAATAAAATTATAAAACGCACGTTTGGTCCTCCTTGCCCGACTCAAGAGTTTTGCCTCTGCGGCTTCTTCCGGGGCTTACCGACGTGCGTGTGATGTGAACTATTTAGAGTGAATGGTCTCTCTCCAAACCAATCACCAATTCTTATGTTATTACAGCTCGTTTGGGTGAAACATCCAAAGCAGCAGATACATACATAATGAAACGTATATAAAAAAATATGTAGAGATGTATGGTTAGTATAAATTTTAAAACAAAAATGAAAATAAAAATAGAAAAGAATTAAAAAATATTAAATATTCTAGAGACCATATTGTATATATGAACATCTTTTCTAAATGTGATTTAAACATAAAACTTTATATTGGATAGTCGGGCAAGGAGGACCGAACGTGCGTTTTATAATTTTATTGAAGGCCTTATTTTAATCCTTGTTTGTGAGTATACTGAATAAATTTTCAACTCAATCTACAAAAAAACCTGTTTGCACTATTGCGTGTCATTTTCTCTCCCCTCATGGCGAACGAGCTGGAGTAACCGCTGAATTAGCGGAACTAACCACAAGGAGGCAGGATTCCTTAGTCGGAAGACAGAACCTACGTACCGACCAGCAGCCATCATCCAGGTGCCTCACCCAGCAAAGCCAGAGGAACGCTGATCAGGAGAACACGCCAAGTATTTACATTACATTCCTTTCCTTCATTTGGAAAAAGGTACTGTGAAATCGAGGTGCATCTCAGTGCATTTTGTGTCTAATCACAAAGCGGGCAAGGACTTTGATGCGGTGACCTTTTTGATTTTCTTTATTTTACTTTTATACTACAGACCAGCTCTCCCATGTCAAGTGGGGTGGGGGATTAACAGGATCTTTTATGAAAACCCAATAGACATCTTTTAATAGGCCAAGCTCAGTTCTGTAATTCCCCATATTATTTTCAGTTTCGTTTTCTGCTGCCTATGTAAACATTCAGATGATGAAGCAGCAGACATTTTTGCGTTTGGCACCGTTTCAATTATTACACTAAGATATTGTTTTTTAATTTTATTCTCTGGCCATGTTCATTTTTCACTTAATATGAATGAAACCAATTCTTATTTACAGATGTACCAAATTGTAATAATTAAAACAGGAAGTTTTGATGGAAAGAAAGTCTTCATTGAGAGAAGATACTCTGACTTTGAAAATCTTCACAGGAATTTACTAAAAGACTATAAGGAAGAAATGGAAGATATAGTGTTTCCCAAGAAAGTCTTGATGGGAAACCTCAATGAAGAGATGATTAACAAGAGGATGGTGACCCTTAAAGATTATCTTGAGGAATTATATTCTATAAAATGTATAAGAAAATCACAGAAATTTATAGCATTTTTCATTGAACATGAGCTGGAAGAAGGATACAGCTGTATACGAGGAGGACAATATAGTAAAGCTGTTGGTATTATTCAACAAGTTATCTATCTACAAGAAAAGTTGGTTGAACATTTCCCTACCTTAATGGTGCCATCTCTGTGTGCTTTAGTAGTGTGTCATAAAGATCTGAATCAAGCTGAAGTGGCTTATGAATTTGGGATGAAAGCAGTAGAACTTCTGGAGAAACACACAATGCACAAATATTATACACCATTATTAGACACATTGATCTCATTGGCATATAAGATAGGCAAAGACTTTGTGATGTTACGCGAAAAGTTACAGATAAATGAAACAAAACTAAAAAGAACTTTTGACTTTGAAATGCTTACGCTAAAGGAGCTTGTGATACAAGAATATGTTAGAGATTAAATTTATGAATAAAGTTCCATGAAATTTTACTATGTAAAAAAGAAGAAATCTATAAGGAAATAAATAAAACATGACTCTCACAATTGACTGATGCTTCCATTTCTGTAGAGATCACTTTTCAGCAGTAATGACAATTAACAGTCATTAGATTCACACTGTTCAATCCCTATTTAGCATAGGGAAAGTCCAATCAATCATACTGAGCTAGACAATCATAAACCACACATCAAACCCATTTCCCATGCCTAGCTTAGGTTAATTTCACACTAGCGTTAGGATTTCAGTTTATCTACCTCTGTTACAAAAAGATAAACGGTAATAAAACTGAACATTGCTGATAACGGTGACCAATACAGTATCAGACCCTTTACTTTCACTTTCAATATAATGATCTATAGCTTTTATATTTATCTATCTATCTAAAACAAGGAAATCCTAGGCAGCAATACTTAGAGCTGCGGTGCTAGGTGCCATATCTGTAGACCCGTGGCTGGGGATTCAATCATATTTCAAGGAAGGCAGCAGCACTCCAGTGTAGTGTTTCAAAGCAGGGTGTTCTTTATTCCAAGGATGTGACGTTTTGGTGGATGCCCACCTTTTTCAAGCATACAAAAGAAACAGCATTTGGATATATAAGGCCCAACCCACATTCCGATTGGTCAGTTACAAAATAGTGGAATAAACCTAAACATATAGTATAATATATAAAAAGCTTCAGTTACATACTCATGTAATTATATAAAGACAAAAGTGCATGTGCATGTGTAATACATAAAGTGCCGTGCTCATTAAAATCGACCAATGCTACATTTTTGTTAGAAAATGCCCCATCGTCTCTTTAATTTCATTCATGTAAAACATGTAAATTAGATGTCTTCTACATAGTAACATACCGTGTGTAAGTCTGCTCCCGGAGCCAATGCAAAACCGGAAGTAGAGTATGTACCCCACTTTTACAGAATGCAGCGGCCATGTTGGATAAGGGTAATTTGAACAGGAGCCATATAGACAACAATGGTTGGAATGTAAGTATAAATGGTGTTTTTCCTAGCCGAGCGTCGTATTAGCTTAAAGAGGACCTTTCACCCAGAAAAAATACCCCCAACAAATTAGCTCCCCCTCATCCTATCCCCAGCCCCTTTATATTTATTGAATTTTTATTAAGATTTGTGTTTTTATACTTAGTTTAAAACGATCCAACCTCTTATCAAATAAGAGGTCAGATCGTTGTACAAGTCTCCTAACAGTCGGCCGTATTCATGAGGGGGCTGGCCGACACACCCCCTCCACGCCCCTGTCAGTCAGGGGCCTGTAAGACTCGCCGGCGGCTGCAGAGGGGCTTATTCACAGCACCGGCCAAACATTCAACCAGCGCTGTGAATAAGCCCCTCTGCAGCCGCTGTCAGCACAGCGCTGCACCGCATAGAGAAAGCAGCGCTTGCACAATACATGCGCTGCTGCCAGTGAGTCTTACAGGCCCCTGACAGACAGGGGGGTTGAGGGGGTGTGTCGGCCAGCCCCCTCATGAATACGGCCGACTGTTAGGAGACGTGTACAACGATCCGACCTCTTATTTGATAAGAGGTCGGATCGTTTTAAACGAAGTATAAAAACACAAATATAAAGGGGCTGGGGATAGGATGAGGGGGAGCTAATTTGTTGGGGGTGTTTTTGATCCCAGTAATACATGGTAATATATGTTCTACCTAAAATTCACAAAGATCTTAAGTACCCTCCAGGATGCCCAATTGTATCAGGACATGACTCTATTTTCTCTCATATCACAATCTTATTAGATTGTGTACTTAGAGAGTATGCCATAAAAGGGAATTCGTTCACTTTAGATTTTTTGTGTAAACTGAAAAGTACTGTGATCGAAAACTTCTCTAATCTGATTCTGGTATCTTTCGATGTAGTATCTCTGTATACCTCTATTAGCCATGAATTGGACATGAGGGTTGTGGAAAAATGTTTAAAACAATCTCAGTATACGGAACAGGAAATTATGTTCATAATGAAATTGTTAGAACTTGTACTTGACAACAATTATTTTCTTTTGAGCAACTATTTTTTGTTCAGTTGAAAGGGGTGCCAATATGGCTCAATGCTACCATGCTATGCCAACATCGTTATGACTGCCCTAGAGGAGAAGTTGATCTATGCATCCCACACGTTTTGAGGTAATGGAGGTATATAGACGACGTGTTCCTACTTTGAACCGCCCCACTTCAGGAACTTTTTCAATTCCATGAGTTTCTTAACACAATTGACTCTGACATCAAATTCACCTTAGTCTATGTGCTGACCAAGGACTTAGCACAGACCTTTATACTAAACCGACTGACAGAAACCGTATCCTTCCATACGAGAGCAGTTGTCCTCACCCCATGGTGAATTCACTACCCCGAGCCAATTTTTGAGGGTTAAAATGATATCCTCTGATAATGATAAGTATCAAAAAAATGTGGGGAAAATGGTCTCTAAATTTCAATGTAGGGGGTTATCCAAAAAATAGTAATCTAGAAAAATTAAGTCATTGCAAACGATAAAAATAGAGATGAGTTACTGGCCAAATCTATGACTAGAATTGTATTCATTTCCACACTAAACAGTGACAGAATTTCAACAATAATAAGGAAACATTGGCAGATTCTGGAGTCCCTGAATCCAGTAATCCTCCACTGTTTTCCTTCAGACGTTTAAAAAATATTAAAGACCGCTTGGTCAAGTCAGATGTGGGTCTGACTTGACCTTAGAAATCCACACAGAGAACTATAAGTGGCATCCAAAGGACAGGGAGCTTCCCATGCCACTCCTGTGTAAATTGTTCCCATGCACTTAAGGGTAATACATTTACACACTATAATGGGACATACCGGATATAACTTGTTATCTAGATTGCAATAGCGAGTTTGGAATTTACTAATAAATTTACTAATCTAGTATATATTGGGGAAACTACTCTGGATTTCTCCTGTGATCCAATACAGCCCAGGATGCACCATGCTCAGCACTATTTCTCCATCTTTCTATTGTATTGGTGAACTCAGGACACCAATATGATTAAAACCTGTGATACAAAAGGGATCAATAAGTTACTGCTTAAATTGTCACGTTGGCACTTTGCTTCATACAAGTAGATTTTGGTTGTAGCTTGGGCACTCTGTCTCCAAAAGGTTCGCCATCACTGCCCTAGGGAGTCTGAAAAATAGTAAAAATAAAAATAAAAAAAGTTTAAATAAAAAATTATAATAAAAAAACCCTAAAAATTCTAATCACCCCCCTTTCCCTAGAACTGATATAAATATTAATAAACAGTAAAAACCATAAACACATTAGGTATCACCGCGTCCAGAAATGCCCGATCTATCAAAATACAATAACTGTTTTTCACTGCGTTCTACCCTATAACGGAAAATAGCGCCCAAAGCTGAAAATGGCACTTTTTTGCTAGCACCGATCGCGGGTGTTGTCATGTTGACCGCTGCCGTCAGCTTCAAAAAGATCGTGTTGCATGGGCTTGCCTCGGATTGTCGCTCCCCGATGACCTTAAAATTTCAAATCACCCCCCCTTTCCCTAGAACTGATATAAATATTAATAAACAGTAAAAATCATAAACACATTAGGTATCGCCGCATCAGAAAATTCCCGATCTATCAAAATATAAAAACAGTTTTTCACTGCGTTTAACCCCGTAACAGAAAATAGAGCCCAAAGTCAAAAATGGCACTTTTTTGCCATTTTGAAAAATATAAAAAAATTAATAAAAAGTGATCAAAAGGTGACACCGTCCTAAAAATTAAAGCAATGAAAACGCCATCTAAAGTCGCAAAAACGAATGTTGTACTGACCCAGAGAATAAAATAGACATTTTCACTGCATTTGGAATTTTTTTCCCACTTCCCAGTACACAGCAGGGAATATTCAATGCTGTCACTATGAAGTGCAATTTGTTACACAGAAAATAAGCAATTACACAGCTCTTTATGTGGAAAAATAAAAAAGTTATAGATTTTTGAAGATGGGGAGTGAAAAATGGAAGTGAAAAAACTAAAAAAGGCCAAGTCATTAAGGGATTTGTTAAGGTCTGTGCAACCTTTTGATAACTTTTAAAAAAAATTTTATGTGATGTAAAATGGTGTAAAAAGTGGCATTTCGGACATTTTCCTTTAAGGGGTTCACCACCGGTATTAACAAATTTTATATTTTCAAGGATTTGGCATTTTGGGTTGCTATGATCCAAACATGTTTGTTATTTTTTACTATTTATTCAGTTCTAAGGAAAGGGGGGGGTGATTAGAATTTTTAGGTTTTTGCAGTATGTGGCATTTTTTACATAGGATCTGATGCAGACCCAAGGCTGTCATGGCAACCAATCGCGGCTCTCCAATGATGTCATGGGGAGCAGCGATTCCAACGAAGATGGCGGCGCAAAATCCATGCTAGCACCAATCCTGGGTATTATGGGTAAACCAAAAATACAGAAATACTGGTATTTACCCACTCTGGCAGGATCTGATGTACTTTTAGCTTCTAAAGGCCTGGGGGGCTCCAGGCTCCATTAACTCCCCTGGAGCCTGAAACCCCTCAGGTTCATTTGCATAATTTTAAAAGCTTTAACTGACACTAACTATCCATTGACTTCAATATAAATAATTTAATGTCATCTGTTATGAATCAGTTTTTTAAAACCAAAAAATTTCATTGATTTCAATGGGATTTATAACAGATTTCTATTTTTTACTTTTTTAAGCAGAAGGTAGAAACGGATATTTGAACGGTAGTGTGAACTTATTTGTAAAACTACAGTATGCTTCCTATAGAATTCAGCACCCAGACCAACTCACTGCCACCAGCCACGAATTACTAAGAAGGCCGTAGGCACCACAAACACACGGACAATGCACACTGGTGGTGATTCTCACAGAACATGCAGTCACTACATATGATATGTTAAACGACCTGGTAACCTAATCCCTTTGGTAAACTTAGATTCTTTAAGGTTACAAGCAGAGGCCTATTAGAGTGAACACTTTAATAAACATAGAGGTACAATACACTCAAAACATAAACTTGTCGGATTAAAATGAAAAAAAAAAAAGCAATATACACAGAATACATAAAAGCAGTTATGGGATAAAAGAAACAAAATACCCTTGCTATGAGATAGAGAGAAGTTTCTTGGCTGAGGAACACAGCATAGAGGTCCGGGCAGCCTTCTAATGAATAAAGTTCATAGACTGACCAAGGCCTTTTTGCCTTAGGCCTTCACTAATTTAAACCCAGTGGGTTTTTGTCACTGAGAGGGGGGCTGCATTTCCTCCTCCCTCCAGAGAGGTACTTTCTGTGTCTGGGTTTTTATTAAAATCCCATAACCTTTGATTGGAAGATGGCACAGCAGTGCCATTGCAGTGGGAAGTCTAATACACGGACAGAGGCAACTCGTTCATTTCATATGGTCCAGGTTCATGTAGCTGCAGGAAAGGGCAGTGGGAACTACAGCAGAAATCTGATGGTCAGCTCTCCTATGTATCAAGAGAATACTGGGAATACTGCCTGAAAACATGTACATGATAAATGACCAATATCATTGGTTCCCTGTATTATGAACACATACTGCAGTTAAATGGCCACGATTTACTACATTTACCTCAGCCATCTGATGTTAATGTATGATGATAATCAATTATATGGCTCTAGCATTGGAAAATACAGAGCACTCTTTCAAATCTTCTAATCTTTATTAAAAACGTGTGACATATCTCTACATCACAAGTCTGTTTATAGGTGTATGGGGATGTTTTATGGGTTGACCCATATCCTCACCACTAACACCCGAGATCGTTGCTGGCGAAGCCACCAGCAATGGTGGCTGCCGTCATATTGGCTTTGATTGTTGCCCCTGTGACGTAATTGAGGAGAGATGATCTGTTGCTATGAAAGCCTAGAGTCTATTTTAGACCTGTCATTGCTAAAGATCTGTAACAGTGTGTCAATGGCAAATTTTCCATATATTGCAATACAGTAGTACAGGATAAATCAGACTCCCTTTGATAAAAGTACCCTAGGGGGTTTAAAAACAGTAAAAAAATTTAATAAAAAAAGTTGAAAATAATGTAAAAGTTCAAATCACCCTCTTTCAATAGAATCAATATAAAAATAAAGAAATAAAATCATAAACATGTTATCAAGGTATCGGAATGTCCCAAAATTCCTTATCTATCGAAATACAAAAACGCTTATTCCCAGCGTTGAACCCTGTAACGTAAAATAGCAACCAAATTGTCACGGGTGCTCCCAAAACCCATATCTCGGGTCGTGGGCTCACCCATGCCCCTCGGTATATGCCAGCACGGTGCCTGCACTGCTTACCTCTTCCCGCTCCTGATCCCAACCCTCATGCTGTGTGTGCGTGTCCCCGTCTCCTAGGGCACGCGCGCCGGCTTCAGAGAATTAAAAGGGCCAGTGCACCATTAATTGGTGCTAGCCATTTCCCAGAATTCTATATAAACCTGCCTCTCCCTGCACAACCTGCCGGATCTTCGCGCCTTGTGCTCTAGAGAAAGCTGTGTTCCATGCTCTGTACTGTTATTTTGATTTCCCGTTGTGACCCCGGTTCCATTCCGGACTATGCTCCTCCACTGCCTGTCTTGACCTATTGCTACGTCCTCGACTCTGATGCTGTGCTGGCCGTCCTGATCTCCTGCCTGTCCCCGACTACGATTCTGTTTAACATCTTTGCACCTCACCTTGGCTGCCACCACGGCCAAAGTTGCACCTGTGGAATGACCTGGTGGCGATACAGTTCATCACGGAACGGTCTAAGGTGGCATTCATCATCAGACTCCTCTCCGGGAAAGCCTTAACATGGACTACTCCCCTCTGGGACAGAAAGTACCCAGTTACAGCTAATATCAACTTCTTCTTTGCTGAGTTCCGGTCTGTCTTTGAGGAACCTGCACGAGCGTCTTCAGCTGAGACCGGACTGCTGAACGTGCGTCAAGGAGATTCAACTGTTGGTGACTATGTCGTCCGGTTCTGTACTTTGGCCATTGAGCTAGCCTGGAATGATGCAGCCCGGACGGCGACCATCTACTCTGAGCGACCTCATATCTCTGGCCACTCGGATTGATATCCATTTTATGGAGCACTCTGAGGAGCACCGTCTCGAGCAAGGATGATCTACTTATGGCGGATTGACCAACAAGCCTCAGGATCGATGAGACAGATGGAATTACATGGAAAAACAAGGGAAGACCCCTCAATAAAGGGCAAGCTAATACTACTGCACAGCTGGATTCTTTTTTAGAGGTTACCAAAAGTCCTCAACATACAAGGACAAACCCACCCGAAGGAGAGGAGCCAGACACTGGTGATACAGAAAAATCAAAACATCAGAAAGGGAAAACTGTTCCAAACAAAGTAACAACCTGGAGAAAGGAGAGACATTAGTGATGAACATCTCCTCCAAAGTTTTAACACCTGCTCAAGTCTCCCTCTAAAATAGAGGTTTATCTTTTTGTCCCACAGTACCAACAGATTGGTTTGAGACTGAAATTGACCTGGAGAACTTTTTCAGAGATCTGGTTCTCTGAGTGACCAAATTCACAATGTGTGAGTAATGTCACTTCTTCTGCTATGTTAAAGTTAAAAGATTTTAATCTGTATATTAAGAGTAATTTTTCACCAGTGATTACTAACACTGCTATCGAAGCATTTATACAAGGTATGAAAACAGCTGTAAGGAAATTGAAGCACGGGAATGAGACACATACAATTAAGCATTCCCAACATTACTAGCCTGGAATGGCAGGTATAACAGGAGCTTGTCCATGATGACAACATTGACACATTCCCCTGTGAGGACATTATTTTGACTTCATTTGACATTGTCAGCCTCTATACATCTATCAGCCTTGAGAGGGGCTCGGCGGCAGTCAAGAGAAAACTTGATGAAACTAACTATTCGGAGGCTATCGTTTTTCTGATTATGGAACTACTTGAACTAATATTGACTGAACACATGTTCAGTTAAGAGGGACTCAAACTCTTGTTGAGGAACATAGAAATAAAGCTGTATGTTTAGAGAGGACTACACTTTTGCACTCTAAAACTAAAAGAACGGATGTAAAATGCATTCCTTTTGTCTCTACATATACATAACTAAGTGGTGAGATAAGCAAAGTCATTACAGGAAACTGGCACATTTTAAAAGATGCCTTTCCAAACATCCTAGATTTTAACTTTCTACCCTTATATTCCTACTGACGCACACCTAGCCTGAAAGAGAAAGTGGTTAGGGCGGATGTAGGGACACTTAAAAAGTTGAGACAGACGTTTCTTGCCCCCCTTGTTTGATGTGCATCAATTGCACAATGATGCTTAAAGGGAAATACATTCACACATCCTGTCACAAATGAAAACTTTGAGATCAAACATTACCTTACTTGCAATTCAGATTAAGTAATTTATATACTGCAGTGCCCCTGTAACCTTTGATATGTAGGAGAGACAACACTTGACTTTAAAACCCGCATTAGTCAGCATTGATACACCATTAGAGTTTGGAAAGATCTTCTAGTCCCTAAGCATTTTAAGGAATGTGAACACAGGTAAGGACAACTGAGATTTCGCTTAATTGACAGAATTCCACCACTAAGGAGAATAGGTGACCATATGAAAATGCTCAAAAAGAGAGATTTGGAATGGATTTATCGGTTGAATACCCTGAAACCTAATCGGTTAAATGTAGATTTTAAAACCAGTGGTATTTTCTAGAGACTGACTCACCTTCATGTCCAACTCATACCTTGTATTTGCTTCTCCAAGTAAGGTATTGGTGTTGTAATAATACCATGAGATACTAACATATGTTTTCTTTTTTTCTTTAGATCACTTGTCATCAAGTCACTTATACACAGGGCCGCATCTGCTACGAGGCGAAAATCTCGCCTCGGGCGGAAGAATGCGGACCTCTTTAAGAGCGGCATTTTGCCGCTCCAATGTGGGCGATTCGGGCGCTCGTCGGCGCCCGAATCGACCTCCAGGTAAATCGCGCCTGTTTCTTTAAGAAACAGGTGTGATTTACATGAGTAGCAGCGCAGTGCCTTTCCAGCTGCTGGCGTCGCTCCGTACAGTGCAGTGACACAGGCGCCGGATGATGACGTCACGCCGCCTGTGTCACTCAGTGGAGCCATGGCTGCCAGAAGAGCCGCGTGAAGACAGGAGCCGCGCACCGTGGGAGCACTTAAGTATAAGTCTTATTATTTTTATTGTACAATTATTAATTAAATGTGGCCATATATATGTTAGGGGGCGATTACTGCTGTAACGGGGGGATGGGGGCTTCTATACGTACTTATATGAGGCCAGATTCCTTTTTTACTGGGGGGTTCTGTATATATTTATAAGGGGCCAGATCCCATTTTTCCTGGGGGGGCTGTATATATTTATATGAGGGGCCAAATTCTTATTACACTGGGTGGGGGGGCAGATTCTGTTTATTCTGGGGGGGGCTGTATATATTTATATGGGGGGATAGATTCCTTTTATTCTGGGGGGGCTGTAAATATTTATATGGGGGGCCAGATTCTGTATATTCTGGGGGGCTGTATATATTAATATGGGGGGAGGCAGATTATGATTATACTGGGGGGCTGTATATATTTTTATGGGGGGTAGATTATGATTATACCGGGGGGGGGGGGGCTGTATATATTTATATGGGGCCAGATTCTTATTTTCATGGGGGGGGGCTGTATATATTTATACGAAACCTGATACTGTTTATACTGGGGGGGCCTATAAAAATAAATTATATATATAAATTCATTAGGGGGTGCTATATATTTACATTAATCAGGTTAGCACTCTATATAAAATCACATGTAACATAATAACAGGGCGGGACATATTAGTTATAAAATACAATAGATTACTTTGCATCATGTAAACCCAATTTTGGGGGGTCTGTATTAATAAATTAGGGGTGTGGTGTATTGATTGGTGCTGTGCCTGCTATAATTCCAGTAGAATATTTATATATATAATGAAGGGATGTTTTATATGTGTGGAGTGTCTGGTCAGTTGTGTTGTGAGGGGTATATATTATTTAGGAGCGCAGTGTTGTTATCCAGGAGACCTTATACCGTAAGTGACTGTGGTATTTTTAGGGACGCTGGGTGGAAATGTGCTACACGGAGCTGAAGATGTCTGGTGAATTCACCTGTGATACGTCATGGATTGGAGAACCCGGAATAAAGTCCTACTGATGAAAGAGATTGTCATCTATAAGGTACTAGATGCCACTAATGACTCCCAGAACCTGTAGTCAGCCACAGATTGTCAGTGAGCTTTCTGTGGGGATGTTAATTGTTAGTAAAGTTTTCAGCATTTACTGAACAAGGAGCCGGGGGAGGGAGGGAGCATTTTAATATTCGCCTCAGGCAGCAAATATGCTAGAATCGGCCCTGCTTATACACACATTGAAACAATGGGAAAACAAGTGATGGACCCCTCCTGAGAATGTATTTTTCTTTTTTTAATAAAAGTCTGTTTGTTCCAAAAACGTTTTTATTAGTTTTTTAATTATTTTTTTCAAATGTCATGTGTTCTATCAAGAAAGGAAAGGCAGGTTGTAATACTTGCTGTCTTTGCATAGTGTACTTATTACTCACTAGGGCTCACCCATGGTAAGTTCCACTAGTAGTGGAGGGACCAGGCTATGCAGTCTGGTGGTTTGCTATTATGACCGCATGGTATGGTCTAACTCTATACCTATAGTGATCCCACCATACACTGGTGGGTTCGCTTTTTGGTGACCCACTTTATTTGTGGATTCTGATCTTTTTCCTTTTTTTTCATGCTGTTGCCCATTATTTGTGACTAGTATGGTATATGTGGCATCTTATATATGAGATACCTTCGTTCATGAGGCTAGTTTCTTACCTCCTTATTTGCCTCCATACACACTTCATTGTCCAGGTTAGTTTGAATCTGCTATATTTTGAATCTGCTATGTCTTCCTTTGTTATTCAGCCAGGAGGAACTTTTCACACAGGTTCCCTCACAGGTGATTTTAGACTCTAATTAACACAAAAAGCAGTTTTTACACTTTTCTATGTTATTGTATGATCTGTAGTTGACCTATGGACATTGATATTCAAAGCACTTACACTCACCGGCCACTTTATTAGATACACCATGCTAGTAACGGGTTGGACCCCCTTTTGCCTTCAGAACTGCCTCAATTCTTCGTGGCATAGATTCAACAAGGTGCTGGAAGCATTCCTCAGAGATTTTGGTCCATATTGACATGATGGCATTACACAGTTGCCGCAGATTTGTCAGCTGCACATCCATGATGCGAATCTCCCGTTCCACCACATCCCAAAGATGCTCTATTGGATTGAGATCTGGTGACTGTGGAGGCCATTTGAGTACAGTGAACTCATTGTCATGTTCAAGAAACCAGTCTGAGATGACTCCAGCTTTATGACATGGCGCATTATCCTGCTGAAAGTAGCCATCAGATGTTGGGTACATTGTGGTCATAAAGGGATGGACATGGTCAGCAACAATACTCAGGTAGGCTGTGGCATTGCAACGATGCTCAATTGGTACCAAGGGGCCCAAAGAGTGCCAAGAAAATATTCCCCACACCATGACACCACCACCACCAGCCTGAACCGTTGATACAAGGCAGGATGGATCCATGCTTTCATGTTGTTGACGCCAAATTCTGACACTACCATCCGAATGTCGCAACAGAAATCGAGACTCATCAGACCAGGCAACGTTTTTCCAATCTTCTACTGTCCAATTTCGATGAGCTTGTGCAAATTGTAGCCTCAGTTTCCTGTTCTTAGCTGAAAGGAGTGGCACCCGGTGTGGACTTCTGCTGCTGTAGCCCAACTGCCTCAAAGTTCGATGTACTGTGCATTCAGAGATGCTCTTCTGCCTACCTTGGTTGACATGGGTGGTGATTTGAGTCACTGTTGCCTTTCTATCAGCTCGAACCAGTCTGCCCATTCTCCTCTGACCTCTGGCATCAACAAGGCATTTCCGCCCACAGAACTGCCGCTCACTGGATGTTTTTTCTTTTTCGGACCATTCTCTGTAAACCCTAGAGATGGTTGTGCGTGAAAATCCCAGTAGATCAGCAGTTTCTGAAATACTCAGACCAGCCCTTCTGGCACCAACAACCATGCCATGTTCAAAGGCACTCAAATCACCTTTCTTCCCCATACTGATGCTCGGTTTGAACTGCAGGAGATTGTCTTGACCATGTCTACATGCCTAAATGCACTGAGTTGCCGCCATGTGATTGGCTGATTAGAAATTAAGTGTTAACAAGTAGTTGGACAGGTGTACCTAATAAAGTGGCCGGTGAGTGTATAATCTGTATGTAGTAACTTATATGAATGGCGATTGTGCACTTTGTATGTTTAATAAATTAATTGCTCTGATAATGTCACTATGTTTTGCCTACTTATACTTGAATGTCACACCTCACAAATTGCTTGACAAAGGCTGGGATACAGCTGAAACGTTGCAGAGGGTGGAATAAAAACACCATTTGTTTCACAATGGAGTGCTGCCGTTTTTCCTTTTGATATTCATAGACTCTTTTTGGTGAGAGTATAGGATAGCACCCTAAGTTTTACCTTTATTTTACTAAGGATTGTGCTGCTGTAACTTTTCCATTTTTTGGCCACTCAAATTGATATCCGTTTTATGGAGCACTATGAGGAGCAACATCTCGTTATAGCTACATTAATACTAACGATCTATTTGCACTAGCACTAAGCACTTTTTTGTGCTGGCACAAGTCTTACCCAGTAGTATTGAATTTTTTTGCATGAGGTTCCCCCACACTTATATATATGATTATTATATAACAATGACATTTCCCATATTATCACCCTGTACCATAAGCCTATGTATTTTTGTTCCATTGTGGGAGAATCCTTGTTCGTTTTGATAAGATCAGCCTGTTATTAGTTTGTTGTATGTATTATGTATGTATTAATCAATAAAGATATTATTTTACTATATAAGTTTGTTAAAATTACTTTTTACGTTCTTGAGATAGGTGTAGACTGTCCAATAGACTTGATGTCGGGCTCATCTCCTTCACGGGGTCGAGTGTTCCCCTTATCTGTTCCCGAAACCGCAGCCATGTCGGCCTATGTAAAGGAGAACCTACAGAAGGGCTTTATATGCAAGTCTTCTTTGTGGCCAAGAAGGATGGTTCTCTTAGTCCATGCATTGATTACCGCGGTCTCGATAAGGTCACAGTGAAGAACCGCTACCCACTACCCTTGATCACGGAACTGTTTGGTTGTCTACGTGGTGCCAAAGTTTTCACCAAATTGGACCTGCAGGGGGCATAAAACATCACCCTCAACCTCATACGTGAAGGTGATAAATGGAAAACCGCCTTTAATACTCAAAAGGGCACTTCAAATACCTTGTTGTGCCCTTTGGACTCTGCAATGCATCAGCGGTGTTCCAGGAATTTGTCAAAGGCATATTCAGGAACTTACTATATACCTGTGTTGTGGTCTACGTGGCCTACCTAGATGATATCCTAGTGTTCTCTGTGGACATTGAGTCCCATCAAGCCTATGTACGGCAAGTTCTGAGACGCCTAAGGGCCAATCGCCTATATGCCAAGCTTGAGAAGTACCAATTCCATCAGAAGAGTCTCCCATTCCTTTGATATATTATGCAAGGGACTACAGATGGATCCTGCAGCTGCAAGTCCAACCCGCCTTGCGGCAGGCTCTGGTGATATCCGGGTGCCACTTAGATTCCGGTCCCAGGTATCGGCTTACCTCATCATCGGGTTTACCTCATCATCAGTGGGTCCACTACCCCAGAAGCCTGACCCAAATGTTCAAAACTGCCATTTTGCAACACATAAACATTTTCATAAAAAGTGCTCAAAAGGTCATACAGTTCTTCAAATGGTAGCAATGGGAACATCAATTCATCTATGAAAATGTTATTAGTGCCAGAAGGCGAAATGAAGAATTCTATTTGTACAAAAGATTTAAATTTTTTAAAACTGTAGTAAAACACAAAAAAAACCTGTATAAATTTGGTATCCCCATGATGATATTGACCCAAAAAATAAAAGAAGTGTGGCATGGAATTATAAATATTGTCACTATAAAATACAATTTGTTATGCAGAAAAAAAGACATCATTTAGCTCTGTACACAAAATTTTTTAAAAAACTATAGATTTTTGAGGGGGGGATTGAAAACGGAAATACGAAAACAAAAAAGAACCAAGACGTTAAGGGGGTTAAAAATGAGGCTGATGTACTGAGCATTTACAATGCAACCAACTGTATAAGAGCTAGAAAATATGATCACCAAATATCTTACTTCAGAACTGTGCTTACATTCTCACTGAATGTCGGGATTGTCTTTAGAGCTAGCTAGAGTATCTATACAGTAAGATTGTTCTCGATAAGACAGTATATTCATATCTACCACTAGATGGTGACCAAGCATAAAGCATCACTAAAGAAAGCTCATTGGGGTAGATGCATTAATGGATTATGCTTTAGACCATTGCAAAGTAGAATTAGACATATCGCTGCTGCATCAGATTAATCACTGCATGATCAATCTGCAGTTTCTGATGAAGCAAAAACGCATCAAAAAACAATGTGGGAATTTGCCCTCAATATGTTGACTAGCTGCAATGTGATTTCACTCAAAAAAAGCTCATAAAAATAATAAAGTTCACTTGACCATGGTCAGTGTGCTATTTATTAATTTAACAAATTGACAAATGGACAATTTGAAGTGCGTAGTATGTAGCAGGGGACACATGACCTATCCTTATTTATTACAGGGTGCACAGTGTCTTAATTCAGTATGGCGTATTCTACATGTAAATTACAGGGTTCTTTGCATATGTAAAATCATTTGAGATACTGTATATACAGTGGGTACGGAAGGTATTCAGACCCCTATAAATTTGTCATTTGGTTTTTGCTCATTAATCTACACTCTGCACCCCAACTTGACAGAAAAAAACTGAAATCTAGATATTTTTGCTAATTTATTAAACAAGAAAAACTGAAATACCACTTGGTCCTAAGCATTCAGTCCCTTTGCTCAGTGCTGAGTATAAGCACCTTTTGAGCTAGTACAGCCATGAGTCTTCTAGGGAATGATGCAACAAGTCTTTCTCACCTGGATTTGGGCATCCCCTGCCATTTTTCCTTGCAGATCCTCTCCAGCTCTCTCAGGTTGGATGGTGGATGGTTGGAGGGCTGCAGTGGTAGTTGATTTTGTAGAACTTTCTTCCATCTCTGTACTGCATCTCTGAAGCTCAGCCATAGGGATCTTTGGGTTCTTCTTTACTCCCCGGTTGCCACGTTGAGGAAGAATTGTGGTTGTCCCAAACTCCTTCCATTTAAGGATTATGGAGGCCACTGTGCTCTTAAAAAACTTGAGGGCTGCAGAAAGTCTTTTGTAACCATGGTCAGATCTGTGCCTTGCCACAATTCTGTCTCTGCGCTTGTTTGGTCAGTTCCTTAGACCTCATGATTCTCATGTGCTCTGACATGCATTGTGAGCTTTAAGGTCTTATAAAGACAGATGTGTGCCTATCCTAATCAAGTCTAATCGGTTTAGTTATAATACTATATTTAAAATATTATAATTTTTTAATACTTATGACCATGTGATATTTTAGCTTTTCTTGCTTAATAAATTGCAAAAATATACCTTCCTTTCCCCCTGTCATTGTAAGGCATCCAACCTGGTACCTTTTTTCATGGGGTTTAAAGGTATTGGCACGCAGTAAGTTGGTAAGAAAGTCACTAATCACCAACCTTTCAATGCCTCAAACCTTTCAAGCAAGTATTATTACTCCAGATGGCTACTTAAAATAGCCACCCTTTATGTTAAAGGAATAAATATTCTCTGTAAACGTTCTATTATCTGGTCTAAAGCAGGTTTATTGAAATGTGACATTTCTCGCACCCAAGATACACATTTACTTGTAAACGATGCCCATAAGATTAAACATCCTCTTTTTACCAATATATACCAATTTTATTACCATAAGAAACAGTGTTCTTGTTGCCTTCAAAAACTCTGTGGCCTTCTCCCAGACTTGGGGTGAGATCAATCCAGATTTATTATTCTGTTGTGTTGAGTCAATAATATATAATATACAATAATAGCAGTTTATACTCCGCACAAACAGCCATTAAGATTTTTCTATAACAAAGGGGGCAAACCATTTGGTGTGGGAACGTTAACCCCTTATCATCGACGCTTGTTTTCAGCTTAATGACCAGACTCTATAATTGGTTAGAAATATTGTGAAGAAATATTGCTGTGATGTATCAGTTTTCTATGACGATCAGTACATATAATATCACAGTGGGGCGGATTTTGGTCGTAGATTGCACTTTCGTCGGACTGTTCGCCGTTTTTCGTGATTTGACAGATATTTAACAGGGGTTTGAGCTGGGATTATGTCGCACACAATCGGATTTTGGAGCAGCTGCACTGACTTTCATGCGACAGAAATTGGGGGGTGTGCTGTGGATGATCCGACTGATTCGGACTGAGCACGGGATTTAACTTAAATTTAACTACATGCACCAGGAAGAAGCAGGTGAACTCCAGTGGACCTGAGCGGGGAAGCAACACATGTACGATATCGGGCGCAGGATCTTAGTGAATCGTGGCACAGTGCATTATCATCGGACAATGCACTTTCGGGGAACCCGCTGGACCGGGTAAGTAAATGTGCCCCACTGAGTTAAAAACATGCCCTTTCAGGGCTATGAACATGTTTCCCCACCATCTTCCATTATAGAAATACAGCGGAAACATGCAAGTTCGGTCACAAACCGCAATAATGGAATATGCGTGTGCGCAATACTAGTCCATAAGTGCATCACATCTAACTATATAAGAAAGAAAATAAAGGGATTCCCCTTTTTCAGTGATCCATAGATATATAGTACAGTATATTTTGAGCAAATATTAAGATATGATATAGATAGATATGATATAGATAGATATGATATAGATAGAGATGATATAGATAGAGATGATATAGATAGAGATGATATAGAGAGATATGAGATATATAGGATATACATAGATATTCCAATTTCCATATACAGAGACTCCCCACATGTGGCCGTTACTTGTTTTATGGCCACACAGCGAGACGCAGAAGGGAAGGAGGGACCTGCAGCTGCCAGGATTGTACGTAGTCTCCTCCTTGGCTCCTTTTGTAGGCTTTAAAATTTTAGGTTTTCGTTATTGTGGCCATGTGACAGCATTTTTTTTGCAGATGAGATTTATTTTCCAGGGTTAGCATTTTGGGTTTATTATACACTATTGTATTAACTTTATTAGGAGTAGAAAAGCATCAGTTCTGTACTGGATTTTTCCTTTTTTTTGGTGTTCTCCATATGGCCTAATAAACATAATTATTTACAAGCATATTTATCAAGGTCTCAGCACCACATCAGTGGAGTAGAAGCCCTGGAATAATCTACTATTTTTGTGGCCTACTGCCTTTGTCTAAAACACATAGCTTATAACCCTTTCACGACCCGTGACTTAATATCACGTCATGGGTCAGCTGTGGATGCATGGAGAGGGCTCACAGGCCGAGCCCTCTCCATAGCTGGTAAGTCTTTGCTGCATATTGCAGCAAAGACCTACTGGTAACACCCGCGATCGGTGCTAGGCTTCAAAAAGAGGATCGTCGTTCCCTGTGACGTCATTGGGGAACGGCGATCTGTCGCTATGACAGCCTCAGGTCTTCCAAAGACCCAAGGCTGTCTCGTTTTAGCAGCACATTGTAATGAATGAGGAGGAAAATCCCCATATACTGCCATACTGTAGTATGTAGTATGTATGTAGTATGACAGTATATGATCGGTTCGTTCAGACAATCTGGTGTTAAAGTACCCTAGGGAGTTTGAAAAATAGTTAAAGTAAAAAAATTTTAAATTTATAATAAAAAAACCTAAAAATTCTAATCATGCCCTTTCCCTAGAACTGATATAAATGTAAATAAACAGTGAAAATCACAAACACATTAGGTATCGCTGCATCCGAAAAGTCCCCATCTATTAAAATATAATAACTTTTTTTCACTGCATTTAACCCGGTAATGGAAAATAAACCAAAAAAAGATACCACCCACAGCTCTGTCCACCAAAGTTTTAAAAAGTTATTAGCGCCAGAAAATGGCAAAATAAAAAATTCTACACAATTTTTTAATTTTTGTAAATGTATGAAAACATTATAAAACCTATGCAAATTTGTTGTCCCCGTGATCGCACCGACCCAAAGAATAAAGTAGACATGTCATTTGTCGTGCACAGTGAAAGCTGTGAATTCCAAGCCCACAAGAAAACACAGCAAATGTGTTTTTTCACCAATTTCACAGCATTTGGAATTTCAATTCAATACCATCGCTATGAAGTGCAATTTGTTATGTAGAAAACAAGTCGTCAAATGAATAAATAATAAAAAACTTTGCTAATCAGCCTCATCCTGTGATGTCATTCCCAATCACGTGATGTTAACGTTTTAATATATGTATATATATGTGTAACATGAAATATATGTAATTTTACCTGATACAGTACACAACTCTATACGTGTATTTTTAAGAAGTTTTCTCACCTTTATTGGTGTTTTATAAGGGTTTTAACAAAATGGAGGTGCGATTTAGAAATCGTAATTTTTTTTTGGACAATATATTTATTAAGGTCTAAATATGAAACTTTTACAATGGATTAAATGTTTTCTGATATCTCATTTTTGCTATATGGGCACACGATAGGGCATAGAATGAAAGCAATTTGGATTGTCACAATGTACAGGCTATAATTTTTTTGAAAAAATGTCGATATATGGGGGCTTATTTTTTCAGGTACATTATTTTGGAGCATCTATAATTACTATGTGGGCCCAATTATGGTTCTGTTTTATTATGCATACTGTTATTGACAATACCAAATATGTGGGGGGGTTTGTCTATTTGGTTTTTTTTAATTGTAATTTTTTTTTTATGGAATTGAGTTTTTCTATGGAAATGTGTAATTTTAGTGACTTCATTTTATTTTTATTTGTTTATTTTTTACGTTTAACTTTTTAAAACTTATTTTACTTTATATAGACTTGTACTTGAATCGGTGATGCTCTGATTGCTGGTTTAGGTCCAATAGTATTGCAGTGCAGTGTAACAGTAAGTGCATGCAGATGTATGTGCAGTTTACAGCCAGACCCAGAAGGACTGAACAGGCAGCCCTGGGGCCCTTGGAAGACCTTAGGGCTGCCCTGAAGAGGATTGGACCACATTTGGTAAGTGGCATGGGATGAGTCCGAACCCTAAGGGAAGCCCCTTACAAGCTGCGGTGATGCTTGACCATGGTAAGGGGTTTACACAAGCGATCTGAGACATCTCCAATTGTGGGTGTTAAAGCAGAGTGTCAGCTGTGATATACACTGAGACCTGCTGCTTCTGTTGAGCCGGTGCTAGAAGCCTGACATGATGGTACGTCTGTTTACGAGAAGTACCCACATGGATGTACTATTATGTTGAGGTACATATAGGGGTTAAGCTACAGGATGATGAATTCATTAAAAGGGGTTCTGAGCTCAAGCATAGTGCTTATCTAATAGTACCGGTTTATGCCAAAGGAAGTTATTGAAAGAAAAGTTCATCCATTTTTCCATGAAAGGTGATGGACATGGCGTTAGCTATAGGTGACGCTTCACGTCTTATATATGGGTATGCCATACTTTCATGTAACCCCTTTGAGTTTAATTTTTTAGGATTAGTCAAACTCAGTGCAGTTTTAACTTTTAGAATGTTATTGTCAGCAGCAGTTTTTCTTTTAAACTGTCTTTAACATGACATTATAAATCTGTATTTCAACTTTTTTTTCAGCTTTATAACAGGCATGATTGGCTTCGGGTAAGAATTGCATTGTCAAGCAATAGCTAGAGAACAACAGGTTGAGAAGAAAATCCAAGGCTGTGTATTAGAGAAAGAAACTTTTTGCAATGATCAACTGATTTGATTCCATTGCATATATCTCTTTGTCTTCCTTCTTTTCTTCCCACAGAAGGCGGTAGGTTTGATAGTACTTTGAGATTCTTTTCTACAGGGTTCATGAAAGAAGCTAGAGGCATTTCTCATTAGTTTTCCTGACATCTTTTATCACTTATCAGAGGAACAAGCAAACCGAGAGCAGTTGCTTTGATCATGGCAAAAGTAAAATGAGGACTAAAAACCCTATGAAGATTCAGAAAGTGGGATAGACTTTCTGTGGCCTGTTTCAAAGAACTAACATGATTTAAACTTGCTAGAATTGCATCTATTAAAGAATTGTTAATGACACACCGTTTTCAGCAGTTTTTTTTAACTAAGCCTTTAAAGCCGCATACACTTTCAACCTGTCCATGTCTATTGCGTGTTAGGCACAGACCTCTTCATTTGGGTTAACTGTTCGGATACTAAACTTTCCCCAGCTATAGAGCAGCTAATTCTGACAGCCAACCTAGCTTTGGACTTGTGTCATCTGCTCTGCATTCTTCAACTCTGTCACCTGTTCTTTCCAGTACCTGGATAGCTGTACCAATACCTTATATACTGATCTGTGCCTGGAGTGCTTTCCTGTTTTGCCTACCATGATCTCCACTATTACACTATTAAACTGTATATATTCCATTGTCTACATCTTTTATTGTTTGTGTTTTGGTGACATACTGGGACAAGTGGGGTTGCCATATGCCCCGGCTGGGATGTGATGAGAAGCCCAGGTAGTTGCCATGTCTGGTTAGGAATGACGGTTGTGGTCAGGTCCAGTTGTATATAAGAATACATAGAGGACGTCATTCTGCATTGTTTAGAGTAGGTGGGTTAAAGCAGCAGAAATAAATAGGTATGCGTGTAATACTATTTGGCCTCAATCATTAGCTTTCCCCTCTTTGCCTGCTACCTTGTTCTATCTGGCCATTGGATTGTACTAAAGTAATTGTCGATAGGGTGCACTGACCCTGAAGAAACTCAAACCTGCTTCCAGCCAATATCCCACACCTGTAGGCTGTTTAAGGATCTTTCCTCATGCTTGCTAGTTCCTAAAACTTTGCTGTCCTTCGGCTTTTGCCCTATAGTATGACTGTGGTATGAATATCACAGGTTGATATGTATGTACATTGTTGCATGCTTGCAGCCTATGGGTGCCTGTATACAGTAAATAATTAGACAACAATTTCGTGTATGTACTGGCACTATAATGTCGGAAACAGTCCCTACCATATCGGTACTCATGTTTACTTTGGAAGAAAAGAGTAAATAATGCTTAGAGTAAGGCTGCACATCCTTCACTCATCATTATTATTTTCCTTTATAACCACTTCAGTGGTAGCAGTCCTACAGTGTATGTCAGTGCCATTTGTAGAGCAATAAAATGACCATATACTGCAATGCAGTAGTATTGCAGTACATGAAATAAGTTATCAGGTTCTAATACTGTTAAAAAACGAAAAATATATTGTAAAAGGTTAAAAAAAATTAAATCACGTCTCTTTCCTTAGAACAGAAATACAAACAAACCAACTTAAATATAAATATTACAATATTATACTACTAACAGTTTGGTGCTGAATTAATTCCAAAGAAACTTCAGTAAGATAACAGTGCCCCCGCAATAGTCAATATAGTGATAGTGCCCTATTTCACCCTAGGCACCATGGACAAAGAGGGAGAAAAAATGTCAGCAGTGTGGCTACTGGCAGGAAGCCCTGTGACTATTGGGGTTAGCTGTATGGCCAATGGGGGACATCCCTGTGACTACTGGGGGCAGTCAGTGACTACTGGATACAACAGTATAGCTACTTGTGGCAGCATGTGGTAGACAACAGGTGGATCCCTGATAATGGGTATGCTAAAGATATTTTAACTCAGAATATTATGATGGACTGTCTTTTTTATGTGGATTATAGGTTGGTTTTAGTTGGATAAGCACAGGCGCTTTACACTACACCCAAGCCTAGATCACAGCTGAGTTAGCACTAAGCACTTTTTTTGTTTCAGTACTAAGCATTTTTTTTGTACTAATGTTGTATTTACCCAGTGTTTCGAACTCTTTCCTCGATAACCCTCCATGTACAATGCAAGCTATATTTTTTTGAAATGATCAGCCTGCAAACATTTTTTGTCTGTGCATTTTTTGTTTAATAAAGTTATTATTTTATTACTTTTTTCAAATTGGGTTTTTTCTTATGATAGGTGTTTTGTGTATATCAGTCATCCCTGTGACTACTGGGGTCAGTCAATGACTACTGGAGACAGTAGTACGGCTACTGGTGACAGCACTGACAACTGGGGATAGCAGTGTGGCTACTAGGGACAGCAGTGTGACTACTGGGGACAGCACTGTTGCTACTGGTGGCAGCCCTGGCTGGTGGGAGCAGCAGTGCAACTACTAGAGGCAGCCCTGGTTGGTTGGAGCAGCAGTGTGACTACTAGAGGCAGTAATGTTAATGGGGTCAGCACTGGCTAATGGGGACAGCACTGGCTACTGGGCGCAGCATGGCAGTACTGTTAATGGGGTCAGCACTGGCTAATGGGGACAGCACTGGCTACCGGGAGCAGCACTGTGGCTAATGGGTGCTGCTCTGCCTTCTGGGGCAGCCCTGTGGTTACTGTGGAAAGCACTGTGCCTAGTGGGGCAGTGCTGTGACTACTGGAGGTAGCACTGGCTCCTGAGAGCAGCAATGTGGCTACACAGCCATCATTGGCGACTGGGGCTGTATTGGCTAATAGGGGCTGCACTGGCTAGTGGGAGCAACACTAGCTACTAGGGGGCAGCACTGTGGCTACTTGGAGTAGCCCTGTGAATACTGGGGGCAGGCACTGTTACTAATGGCAACTTTGGGGCATAACTGTGATCTCTAGGGCAACAACAGAACATTTAAATTTGTCATAGGAGGGTGGAGGAGATGACGTAAAATGAACCGAAATGTTTCTGTTTCTAAATCTTCAGAGATGAGTTCTGGCTGTAAGAAGCTGATTTGTTCTCCATAGAAGAGGATGAAAGAGAATTCCTCCAACTAAAGACGCCATGGATGAGATGCTGAATTTACAGTAAGTGTTAGCTCACAATTCTTCACTAAATTCACAACACTGAGCTTGGTTTTCCTACTTATGTCCATGTCCGTGTGTGTGTGTGTGTAAATGTGCACACAGTGGGTACGGAAAGTATCCCTTTAAGACCCCTTTACATTTTTCACCCTTTGTTTCATTACAGCCGATTGGTGAGATTAAAAAAGTGTTTTTTTTTCTTAAATATACCCAGGATAGCAAAATAACATATTTTCCAATTCAATGGTATAAACAAAAATACAGCGTTTCACAGATATAATTCCAACCTGTCTTTATCAGTCTTGTTGGTTTTGATTTTCCTAAGAATTTAGATTTTTCTAAGATCCAACCGTAAATCTTCTTATTATGGCCAGGTAGGGCAGATTCTTCTTATAAATAGCTTCTCTTATCTGCATGATTGAGTGTGCTCTCCATCAGCCCCTCCCCCTCGTATTTCAAGACAAGCTCAGACACAGATACTCACAGACACTTCCTGTTGGCAAGCAGCGCATAGAGACTTACTCTACAAATTACAAATAAGATCTTTATAGCATGGGAGGGAGGCATGTAGCAGGGTTTACTCTGTGTGTTAAAGGTGAGATAGCGGAGCTGAGTGTGTCATTGTGTACTATATCCATCTCATTTCACTATCTCTAATCGGTCTAATTTCTCTTTTTCTATGTGTCTTATACTAGTAAAATGCTCAGAAGCTAAATGAAAGTGTAGATGAACCTCCACGCTAAAAATATAAGTACATTGTCAGCACACAGCCTCTCATAGTACTAGAGGGATCATGAAGCATCTGCTTAGACTCTGGAATTTTATGCTGACCATCACTGAGTTATAGGAGCTTAAACAGCTATAAAACTGAGTAAAATTGTAAAAAAGTAAATTTACAAAAGTAAGTAATGGATCTTTTTTGTGTAAACATCACTAGGGGATTAAAATTTGTGATTTTTCTTTCATAGGTAAACCAATATTGTACAATGCACTGCATATTGACAGGAAAATAACACCAATGTAGATATTTTTCCTAATTATTATTTATTAAACAAGAAAAACTGAAATATCACATGATCATAAGTATTCAGACCCTCACATGTTGTCCATTTCCTTCTGGTTCTCCTTGAGATGGTTCTACTTATTCACTGGAGTCCAATTAAACTGACTTGATTAGGAAAGGCAAACACACCCATCATTATAAGACCTCACAGCTCACAGTGCATGAAAATCTTGGACTCCAGTCACACTGTATAGGTTGCAGGGAGTTTTTTATTGATACAAACTATCATACGTGACGTTTCGGTCAACAATAGACCTTTATCAAACTCAGTCTGTAAAGTGGAATCAGTAAAGGGAGGTATGCTTGTAGCAATGTAGCGCTGCCCAGGAGGAATAGCGGTCTGTGCCGCTTAGTGGAATGTGGCGCTCACATTCCACTAAGCGGCACAGACCGCTATTCCTCCTGGGCAGCGCTACATTGCTACAAGCATACCTCCCTTTACTGATTCCACTTTACAGACTGAGTTTTATAAAGGTCTATTGTTGACCGAAACGTCACGTATGATAGTTTGTATCAATAAAAAACTCCCTGCAACCTATACAGTGTGACTGGAGTCCAAGATTTTCTTACACTATATGGGATTGGGACCCTCTCCAGTGCACCTGCATTGAATACTTGATTAAGTGTGCAGCCAAAATCCAATTTTTAAGCTCACAGTGCATGTCAGAGCTCGTGAGCAACATGAGATCTAAGGAGCTGCCCAAGGAGCAGAGAGACATAATTATGGCAAGACACAGATCTGGCCAAGGTTATAAAAGAATTTCTGCAGCACTCAAGAATCCTAAGAGCACAGTGGCCTCCTTAAGAAGTTTGGGAGACCACATCTCTTGCTTGACCAGACCATCCAGCCAAACTAAGTCATGGGAGAAGAGCCTTGGTAAGAGAGGTAAAGAAGAAGCCCAAAATCACTGTGGCTGAGCTCCAGAGATGCAGTAGGGAAATGGGAGAAAAGTCCACAAAGTCACCTATCACTGTATCTCTCCACCAGTCAGGGCTGTGTGGCAGAGTATGCTGATGGAAGCCTCTCCTCAGTGCAAGACATATGAAAGCCTGTATACAGTTTGCAAAAAAACACACAAATAGACTATAAGAAATAAGATTCTCTAGTGTGATGTGACGAAGATTGAATGTTACAGAGACCACAGCAAGGACCTGCAATAGCTGGAGCTCTGGTTGTCACACAGCGCTGGACCAGAGCACAGTAGTACAACTGCTTTCTTGTTCTTACAACTTCAAACCAATTTAATTACGTAGGGAACTTAATATGTTAGTGGGTCATTACCTTAGGGTTAGTGGGACTAGATGTAATTGGCTTAGGTTTAGTGGAAACACTTAGATTCCTGGTGGTAACGTTCACATGCTGCACTTAAATTACATTTAGGAATACACTTCATGCACAGTGCACTGAAAGTGCCTAAGGCAGCATCAACACTAAATACGGCCTTGTCAGTAGTCAGTGGGCTGTCCCCCAGTAGCCACACTACTGCCCCAGTACTGACAGGGCTGCCCCCAGTAGCCAAATTGTTATCCCTGTAGTCACTGAGCTGCCCCCAGTAGTCACAATGACTGCCCATCACACCCTAAAAGATCCTAACCGTTAGTGCTACACTGTCCACCTCTCCTGAGCCCCTAACCCTGGGCTCCAGCCTCAGCAGTGCACAGTTGCATGGGTTTTCTTTACTTCCCTCTGGTTGGTGGAGATGCAGCTAAGTTTGATGCATCTCAGCTAAGGTCATCATTCATTCCCCAACCTGGTCACTCCTATGATGCTGCAGTGACTATGTCTGAGCTGACACACTGAAACAAAAATGCTATGCCACCGCTGACCATCACCACACTGTCCGAAAAGGCCTCTAGACCGCATGGTTTGTCTGCAGAGTCAGAATGGAGAGAGAGAGACATTGTCAGTCCACCATCAGGGCTAATACTCAGCTAATCACAGGACCAGAGTCAGGAGACTCAGAGCTGCAGAATCCACAACTGGACATGGCTCCATCCCAGACGGCATCTACTACCAGGCTGGTGCCATATTCCTAAAGACTCCTCTCCATGACCACTCCAGTAACCTTCATCTGTTCTGAGATCGTTTAGGCCCGTTGCCTGCTGTTGTTCAATAAGGAACCGTGAGTTATTTTGCACAACGTTGCCTCCGCCTGATCCCTGTTTCAGCTGTCTACCACCATGGGCTCCCCATCCATCACCCAGGGACATATCTTACAGACACTAAGGGGTTGCCCCAGGGAGAACCAGTAAGTACATCAGCCTCTCCCTCCATATTTCTTGCACACACCACCTGCTGGAGACCTTCCAGGCTGTAGGACAGCCCTCCAGTCCCCATACCAAGCACTGTGACATCAGCGGGCCTAGGCCGCAACTGCCAGCCACTCTGGTATTCTGGGGCCAGGCTGCTTACAGGCCCCGAGAAAAGGCTAGGCCCTGGTGGGGGGATGTTGCATTTGTTTTGAGATTAGTTATGCTGACAACTGACATCCAAACAGTATATTATATGCCAATCACAAAATATTCAGAAATAGCTTATTGCAGCAAAAAGTGGGTTCCAGCTGCAATATAAATTTGATCACATGATGGCGATATTTCATATTAAATAGCTAAATTTATTTTCTAAATGTTGCACTTTGTTACAAATAGAGTTTATTGTATATTACCCTAGGTAATAACGGAGAATCATTTATCACCATCACTGAGGATGAATTCTAAAGTCTAAGTAATTACATATGTAGAAGACACAAAGACAGTTACTCACTTTCAATATGATTGACGTGCTTTGTATTTTGTCAAACCAGAATAGATGATCATTGAGGGTGCTTGGTGTTGTACGCTTACTGATAAAAGATTGATGGTGTAAATTTAACATAGAACCATTAATCAAAATTCCCGGAAAACCTCTTTGATTTTAAGAACTATGAGGAAAGTTCACCTAATCACTTTATAATCCGGTCATTGCCCTTCCACTGGTTCAATAACCTTTACTAGCAACATTAAGGATATAAAGCAATCTATCAACAAATGTTTGAATTCACATTATAATATGTAAATCAGCCTAAGCATTTGCTGAGTGGTTTTGCTGAAAAAACTATTATAAAATTATGATATGAATATTTTGCTTCTGTCTTGGTGCTCCCTGCTTCTAATCTCACATTAACCCCTATCAAGTGGAGTGAGTAATCAAGTACCAAAGGATGGTTAACAAAATTCAATATACTTTATTAGATAATCAAAAAAGCTTCCCGTAGGGATAAAATATGGGAACACAAGGATAACAAACAGACTAATACACAATGCACAAGACCCGGATAAAAAACATAATGAAAAGTGGTACAATCACTAATGGTACATCACTATTGTCAAAAAGGACCTAATCCGTCCAAACAACTTGCATCACAGTACATAATCTCCTGATAAAGGATATATCCTACATGCCTCATTGGTCTGAGGAAAAAACAGGGAAAAAGGTTCTATGTATATAGGAAAAAGATAGACCACTAATGTGAAATATACAGACCACGGTGATGTGCAGGGACCCCGTCACGTGTTTCGCCTCCAAGGCTTCTTCTGGGGGAGTGCCACATACACAGTGTTTCACTAATTTATTCGCCGATCAGCCAATCACATGTCTGGACGCAATTAACCTTAAATTACCATAAATCTGAGAGCGCTAACATCTCCTCATTGTCAGGCTTGCGGGATGTGGATCCGCTGGACCACTGCAGACGATGACTCAAGCCACTACCTGGGACCGGAGTCTAAGTGGTACCCGGTTTTCACCAGAGCCCGCCGCAAAGCGGGTTAGACAAGCTGCGGCGTGGTACCACCAGGTCGTTCCTCAGGCGTGACTTGTCTGCAGTGGCGGCCAAGGTTGAGGTACAGAAACAGCAGTCAAGCTCGGGGTAACAGTCCAGGCACAGGGTCAGGGCAGGCGGCAGAGATGCAACGTCAGAATCCAAACCGGGGTCAGCAACAGGAGGTCCAAGCAGAAGGGTACGGGAACACAGAACTCACGACAGCAATACGGAGGGACACTGGAACACGGGAACACGGAGGTAGTCAGGCAACACAGGAACACGGAGGGAGTCAGGCACGCAGGAGACACTAGAACGCAGGAGACACTGGAACGCAGGCAAATCGCAACAGAGCTTTCTCTAAGGCTGTGGGGCACAAAGATCCGGCAGGGCTTGCAGGAAGAGGCAGGCTTATAAAGATTTGGGCAATATGGCCAGCGCCAATTAATGGCAAGCTGGCCCTTTAAATTTCCTGGAAGTGTCGCGTGCGCGCCCTAAGGCGCGGGACCGCGCGAACACGGAGCGAGGC